>NC_134407.1:74305077-74387577 GCF_038048845.1 Mixophyes fleayi | reverse complement strand
AAATGTGTTTTTCCATATTAAGTGTACCTGGAGAGTGCAAAAGTTGTTCCAAAACAACTTTTGGAATGAAAATATTGACTGATGGCCAATCTTCAAAACCTCTGAGTACATGTAAATATCAGGTAATTTTGCTGGGATAAAAAGGGTTGGTGGAAACTTGCTAACATGGGATCCTCCACTATACGTGAATATAATTGAACCACTTGCACATTTATTTAGATACCTTCTTTTGCAGCACAAAATCTTGTTTTTGCAATTGGTCGCAGAAACACAGTTTTTCCAAAGCAAGAGGGTGGTGTTGCAGAGGAGCGGAGGTTTTGCCAGGATGAGCAGAGGAATTGAAGAAAGTTGGGGTGTACTCTGTAATGCACGGAGAAGATGCACTGGTGCATTTTTTTTATAGTGGGGCAAAGATATGGGAACATGATAAAGGGGTGGAGAGGGCACACTTTTAGAGGAGTCCCTTGCTTTGTGAAGGAGTACTCTGATATAGTCCCTTACTTAAATTTTGTACCAACTCAGAGCAGGGTCTCATTCTATACTTTTTATGGAACTCAATTGGTGCCTCTTGTTGCACCTTTGGGGGAAGTCATATTTCTAGGCATACGCTGAGCAATGTAATAAAAGCATCAAACATATGAAAGTGACACAAAATAACAACGGTACCAATGCCCCTCCACTGGCAAGGTTTTCTTTAAATCATAAATGGGGGTAAACTGAGCAGAATTTAAGTATAGAAAGAGGAAAGTGTTATTTAAGGATAGGGTAGTTCTAAAGTGGTAAGAGGTTGGACTTGACGTGACCTTCACACTTACACAGTCTGCCTCTCCTAGGTAGGGGCATACTGAGCTGGGTGGCATATGCCCCCCGGCCGTTCCCATAGTGGGCTAATGTGAGCTGCATATTTTTTCATTTAAAATAGGCTGTGGAGTCGTGTCTTGTCCCCCAGGCTAAAATTTGCCAGTGCTCCTAGGTGCCCTTCTAGTTGTTTGGAGACATCTACAGAGAGCTGAGAGCAGGCATGCAGCTTAATATCCTCCCAGCTGAACTTGTAACTTCGCATTTAATAATTTTTTTTATTTTGTAAAACATTAATGAATACTGGAAATTTAATACAAACTTTTGTTCTGCAATTAGAAAAAAACTAAAAACAAAACAATTATGGGGCTTTAAACAGGAGATTTCAATTATACTGGAGAATAGTCTTTTTTACTCGGTCTCATAATAGTAAAGTTAGCCAAAAACAATAAATGAATCTTCCAGACATTATGTTATAAAGTTATGGATGTTATTAGAATTTTCAGACCACATGATGCAAATAGTTTGTGGTGTTTTAATTGCCTAAAAGCAATCAAAGAACATACTGAAAACACTTTTGTGTTTAATGTAAAACAAAAATTTTCATTTTTCTTTTTGTAACTGTAATATTTCTGCATTCGTCATCGTCAACTGGTTGAGCAAATCTTTACAAATAATTACTTAGAAGACAGATAAAGTTTAAACCTAAACTTAGTAGAATTCTCTCTGATATCGTTGACAATATGTCGGCTCCTATTGTTGGGTCTGTAGCCTCAAAATAAGCACAATGCCAGATAACTGTCCATTCTACGCACCCAAATTGGAAATTGGTCCTGTGAATCCAAAGATGATACAAGGGGCAAGATCAGCCAATGTGTGTAGCTAGATATTTATATGTTTATAATGGGTAATGTGATTTTAGGAATGCAGGACCAGAATATGAGAAGATGGCAAATAAGTAGGTCAAAAGTTTTTTAAGCATTCCCTAATTGTCACCTATATTATTATCCTCTGACTTAACTATTTATTTAAAATGATAAGTTGGATGGGAACATAAAAAATATGCACACAGGATGATGGGAGTGACTGCACACAGGACAAACCTTAACACTTTAAAACTCAGATCATGTTGGGTTGCTGGGCTGATAAAAATCGCATTTGAATCTGCATTTCTACACCAATTCCTGTCACTATTAGGCTAATTTCAGGTTCAAATAAAGAGTTCGGTCCTTGTGCATATTTCTAACCGCAGTCAAATCCAAGCGAATCTCATGATACCTTTCCATCTGAATCTGGGTGTAAGTAGGCTCTACCGTACAAACTGTATGTAGACACACAGAACAAACTGTAGTAAAAGCACAAGTGTATGTACAATAAAAGCCACAACAGAAAGCATAAAAAAATAAAAAAATGGTTTGAATGCATAGTGCATGTATATATATACATATATATATATATATATATATATATATATATATATATATATATATATACATATACATATATATATATATATATATATACATATATATATATATATATATATATATATATATAATATATATATAAGCCTAGCGGCGTGTGTGTGTGTGTGTAAAAAACTATTTTCTCAGAAAGGGCTCATCCAATTGACCTGAAATTTGGTATACTGACATTATTTGACAAAAAAATTACAAAAGTGAAGTCAGTTAACTTCCATCATCCCCCCTTCTCCCGTGGGAGGGGTAGTAAAGGCTAAATTTACAAGTTGAGGGCTCAAACTCTTGACCATGTGGGTATTTATTTACCAAAGCCTGTGTTTGGTCATGGACACTTGTATGTCGCATTTTCACGAGTACGGAGAAACAGTGATGTGAAAGTGCAGGTTATGAATACTGCCCTTCAAGGAAGACTGATTGAGCACAGCGATAAGGTGTTTAGCAGAAACGTTGTATATCGAGAGGTTTTAGAACAGTAAGACGATGGAGATTAAGGATGTGGTGATGAAGATGAAGGATGAGGTGATGGAGAGGAATGATGAGGTGGTGACATGTGGACAAAACCATGTTAAAAAAGGGCGCTTACGTTGGGAAGTAACGCTCTTCCCCTGAGGAGGCCTGGCCTAGCCCCAAAGGCATGACAAGAACCTTTTTAACACCTTAAGTAGCTTGATTTGACTAGAATGCATGAGTATCATGCACGGGTTAACTTGTATATATATATATATATATATATATATATATATATATATATATATATATATATATATATACAATACATTTTTATATTCTATTTTACTTGCATACAGATATTCTGTGCTAGCTAGTGGCCCACATACGTGTATATCAAAGACGATGTTGGGACAGTCACACTTACAAGAAAACCTGATCTTGAATCGGCCGCATCTGCATTTAAAGACCCTTACTGTACATGGCCTATTTTAGTCCGCCCCTTCCCTACCCCACCTCTTAAGTTGTAGAATGTTTTAAGTGTCATCTGCATACGGACATGAAATACATGCAATTGCATTCATTGGTGTCCATTTCTGAGCATGCCTAGAGCTGTTTCACACAAGATACGCTACGCAAATGGATGTACGTCCAAACATGGACCAGACCCATGTGGGTAAATGTATCAACCTGCAAGTTTTTTCAGCGATTTAAAATCACTGCAAATCACGAGAGATAACCAGCTATTTGAAGTGCAAAATGTAAATACGTATTAACCAACGATTGTGACTTTCCAATGGTTATTTGTGTCGACCTATCACTCCCATGTTATACTCAAACTCAACGAAGGTTAAACACAAACTCGCCCAAGTTTCAACAGAGACTGAAACTCGCCCGAGATTGAACTGAAATAAAAGCATGTAGTTTAAGCTATATTTATTTTATTACAGTTGATTACTATTTCATCACTAGGGGGGCAATATTTATATTTTTATGACAAAGCAACAATTTCCTGATGGGGATACCATTAAAAGTATATACTTGTGGCACTATAAGTGCCAGCATGTACATGAGTACTAGTAGTATCACAATTCTGTACTTTAAATCACAGCTTGATACATTTACCCCATGTTGTGTTATTTGGGTTTACAGGAATGCAGTTTTCAATATTCCCAAACAAAGTGGCCCCCAACCAGCCTAAAATATAGCACACATCTATGCTCCAATTTACCTGGAGTAAAAATCACCTACCCTGCAGACTAAAATACTGATGGTAGAGTGTAAAATAAGATAAAATACTGTTGCATGACAGTTTCCTGCTGGCTTTTCTTTGCAAGGCAGGAAATATATACAATATAATTTGTATACAGAATTGAAAAAAATTATTGAAAAAGGTGGACTCCATCCTCCGACTGAAAATCCTGCAGTCAGACCTAAAAATAACTTCAGAATCTAAATTACTGTAAGCAATAAAATTCTGTCTGGATAATATTAACGTTATCCAGTTCATGGCATTACAGTCTTACACCTGCATTACAGAATGAAAACAATAATATTTAATAATAAAGTTCTATTTTTTTTACTTTTTCCCACTTTTAAGTATTCTTCAGATAATACAGTTATTTTTTTATTTTACCTTCGCTCAAAACTTTTAGCATTGGTTTGGTATTCAACAGGAGTCTGCAACTTATGGTCTTGGTTCATTTCTACAAAAATAATGACGGCAAAATGTAATAACAAATTAACAAAAATTGTGTTAATAGCATCCTTCCTTTCTGTATGACGCACTGTAAGTTTATAGTAAAACATGATATGTACAGTATGAATATTGCACCGACAGCCAGGAGCACGCTGCATTAGAAGTAACAGACGCCCTGTCTGTTCTCTTGTGTACATTAGCAAGTTGTCTTACGGACTGTATGAACTTCCTGAATAACAATCATGGTCGATGTGTTGGCATATCCAGCCCTGCTGGATTTTTCTAAGTTCTCCCATCACCTCTGGGACATTCCTGCTCAGCAAACGAAACTCTGCTTGATAATTTTTAATTTCAGTGACACTAATGGATTGTGCAGAGGGTAATCGCATGCGTGTTTATGGAAATGACTGCATAAAAGCAACAGCCAAACTATGTTTTCCAAGCCTACCGATGCTCTTGCTAGCGTTTTAACCTCTGTTCCTTTTGTAAAGACATGTCACTGTGCTCTGCTATAATAGATATGTGCGGTGGTGGGATTCAAATAAATTAACAACCGGTTCGCTGCCCTAATGACCGTTTTAAGTATACAAAAAGATATCAACATCAAGAGGTAGTTATCAAGTCAAACCCAGGAGTGCGTGTGTGTATAAAATATTTCTTATTTTATGTTGCTAATATCGAGATAATAATAGTAATGAGTCATGTTATGCCACACAGTAGTGCCCCCATTTCAAATTATGCCACAGTAATACCCCCAGTTCATATTATGCCACAGTAATGCCCCTCTTCATCACATTCTGCCATGCTGCTTTTGACCCTCAAAACATTCTGCCATGCTGCCTTTGCTCCCCCTTCACACTCTGCCTTGCTGCCTTTGCTCCCCCTTCACATTCTGCCATGCTGCCTTTGCTCCCCCTTCACACTCTGCCATGCTGCCTTTGCTCCCCCTTGCTTCCGTTCCTTCACTTAACTTTTCTATCTTCTCTTTTCTTTTCTTCTTGCTTGCCGACTCCTCTCTGTGCCGCTTCTCAATGACCGTCAGGCATGATGACGTCACACCCGACATTCAGTGCGGTCGGAGCAGGGAGGAGGGATGCCGACGCCGCAGACAGGTGAGTTTTTTTTCTTTTATTTATTTTTGAAGGAGCCTGCTCCCCCCACCAACTAAGAGGGTGGACTCAGCCTGTAGTCACTGGTTCGCCGAACTGAGCCTAAAATTAAGTATCAGTTCTGGCGAACCGTTGCGAACCGGCTGAATCCCACCACTGGATATGTGGTTTAATTAAAGGGTATGCTAGGGAACAAATGAAAAAGTCCAGCATAACAAAGCATTTAACCACTGTCAGTTAGTGCTGCCTTTACAGTAGTTTTGCTGGCCTAGGAATTGAAACTGAATAATCTGAAATTGGAAATTGTATACGCTTAATGCTCAAGAGCAGCGTGGGGGCTTAGTGGTTAACACCTCTGCCTCACAGCACTGGAGTCATCATTTCGATTCCTGACAATGACCTTATCTGTGCGGAGTTTGTATGTTCTCCCCTTGTTTGCGTGGGTTTTCTCCAGGTGCTCTTGTTTCCTCCCACACTCCAAAAGCATTCTAGTATTTTAATTGGTTGCTATTAAATTGAACTTAGTCTCTCTCAGTCTGTATGTTAGGGAATATAGACTGTAAGTGCCAATGGGGCAGGGACAGATGTGAGAGAGTTCTCTGTACAGCGCTATGGAATTAATGGCGCAATACAAAGAGAAAAATATCTAAGTGAGAAAGAAAAATCCCCATAAAACCATTTCTACATCCTCCACTCCTACCCAAGTCCTGGTAACACTATTTCCTTTAGGTTTTTGTAAAAAAAAGTACATTGCTACAACTAGTAAAAACTGGGGCTGAGGTACCTGAGCTTGGCCTGCTGTACATAGAGCTCAGGAACATTTAGTTCAGCCAACACAAAAGACACATTTTTACGTTTAAGTCTAAATCAGGCCGTATATGTTAATTCCTTGTTTACGTAAAAGCAATTCAACTGAATACAGGAGACTGAAACATCTACAATTTGACACATTTTTTATCTTGGCAAAAAAATATTAATAATACAGCAACTTTGTTTCAAACATAGTAAGAGATCTTCATTACAAATGTTGTCAATTCAAGTATACCAAAATCCTGCATTGAGGCAAGTGACAAACCCTACTGGCATGAAAGAGGTATTGACACAGAGAGCTGGCTGTGTGACTTCTATTTTCAGATCTTAGATTTTTTTACCAATTTCCCATCTGATATGGATTTGATCCGGCCAGTAATTGACTCCGCACTTAATTTACTTTGCATTAGGAGGGATGAAACCTATTTCTATGCAAAAACAGTTCTTCAGTCACCCTATTAAACCTTAAGCACATGGGAAGGTAATGACATAAAGGCATTAGAATGCAGATTTCCCAAGCGTGATTATTTATCTTATTTAGTTTGGATAAAAAACTATTTAATCAGGAGTCTTGTGATTATAACTTTCAATTGCAATAAGTTTATCTAAATTATATGTTAACTCCTTCTTGGTTGAAGGATAAAACCACCTTTATAGACTTTTTTAGGGGTTAAAAGTGCAAAATAAGCCTTATATGTAACTGTTAGCTAGATACACCCCATACAAGCATGCATCTAACAAATACAATATGAATATATGCAGTTCTTAGTCTATGCTTGACCCCCACTAGCACATCAGAAACCTGTTGCTATCGGGTTTAAACTAGGGAGAGCAAACGGTCTTTGTGCTGTTCATGTTGAACAGATGATGCAGAGGTGGGGACCAGGCTTAGACAAAGGGCTGCATATGTCCTGCCTCCTGAACATGGAGAATCTGATCTATTAGGAACTTGTTAGATGCACTCTAGTAACGAACATATACTACCCATTGTTAGTTATAGGATAAGGGTTATAGTTGCATATTAAACTAATAAAGATTCAACAACGCTTAAAACCCCAAATTTGCCTTAACCACCTGAAATGAGTGCACTGATACATTTCTGATAAAACATTTTGTGATGCATTTTTTAAAAATTGAATATACGTATATGTTCACAATAAGACACCATTGACAAAGTCATAGGTTAGCATAATGTTTTGGAAATATCTTGGTGCCTTATCAAAAGACCTGCACAAGAGCTGACACTCACTCACCCTAGGGACTGTTACTCTGTCACACAAATTTTACTCTTCCTTAGCATCTCCCCTGATCTCTCAACAACAGGTCAATCTCAAAATAATTTATCCTCAGGTCCTTCTCACTAGATACTGGGGTATTACACCACTTGCAGAAACCACACTTTATCATTAAGCTCAGGTGTCCTGTCTTCAGTGTTCCTACTCTCTAGGCAGAATTAATTGTCAGTCTCAGGCTTGGCACACTATTGATAATAGCATAACTGCAAATGTACTTGATGTCTGTGTAATTCCACTTAACTGAACAGACTTCCCAGAACTAGCACTAGGACTGGGGGTAAGGTTTATTTCCCAGGTTTTAGAGAGAGCATTGAAATCCTTCAATCCTGCCACTAACTCCAGATCGGAGGCGGTCCTCTTGACTCATGTCAACTATGAAGCCACCAAAGGAGACATGTCTCACCTCTGTGTACATGGCACTAGACATAACTCAGCATATTATACGAAGCACCAAATATTGAGTTGTCTGCAGTCCTGGAGCATGGTGGTCCTCTACAGGAACTGGAGTTGAAAGATAGAGCGATGCAACCAGGGTCCATAAATGGTGGATGGAACCATTTTATTTACTAGAAATACTGATGTGGCAAATAAAAATTATTATGCCGGTATATGGAAGATGTGGGAAGAATATATGGCTAAGTAGTGATGACGAATGAAAAGGGGATAGGGATTCGAGAGTGGTGGGGTCAAAAAGGGTTTAGATAGAGATGTGGAGGAATGAAGAAAGATAGAGAGCCAGGAAATGTGAATAAGGGTTAGAAGCAGGAAGGTAATAGGTGGGACATCATTATAGGAATCATGATGATAGGAAGAGGGTGAGCACTCAGAGGATGTTAATGGAGGATATTATTAAGGGGTAGGAACAAATGAGGGTGTAGTAGTCTTCAATGCACCTAACATAAAGATAATAAGTTCTATAAAATTTGAAATTGTGGTAGAAGTTAAAGGGTTAAAGGTGCATATAACAAAAATAATAGACGTATACAAGGGTATAGGAATACGAATAAAGAAATGAGAAGGAGAAAATAGTGCAAAGGCAGTAATAAATAAGAAAGAGATACTATGAAGAATTATAGGCATAATAGTTAAAGGAATAAGATGAAAGTACAACAAAATATAAGTATAGGTAGTGTAAAATATATAAAATAATAAGTGGATAGGAGATTGTACTATGTAGTAGCAATTATGAGAGAAATGGTAATTGAGAATAACAGTAATAATCAAATTGCCAGACATATAAATATAACCCTCCCTTAAGATTGTGTCCTCTACTATGTACTCTCTACTTTATGGGGCATATTCAATTACCTTCCGGGATAGCGGCTACGCGCAGCCACCCCTTTCCTGATACCGCTACACCGCAAGTTTTCCTTTGTACCCCATAGGGTTGTGAAGGGATATATACGTACCATAATTGCACTTTATGCGTGCGGCCGCGCATACCCGCAATGCCAGAAGGTAATTGAATATGCCCCTGAGTCTCATGTCTGCCTACTCTCAGATTTCCTCAATGTCTCTTTTGTCTTATGCTGAATTGTTTTTGTATGCCATGCGATCTGTCCTGTTAATTGCATCTATGTTACTCAACATATTTTATTTTGTACCAGATATGGGACAGCAGATGGTGGCCCCTAACTTTTGTAGCTGGCATCTAAATTTCCCAAGGCCTGATCATACTTTAAGTAACTCCAGAAGCCTGGTTTCGTGAAGTTTATTGAACTGATCATGCACTCGGAAGTTGTTGCACAGGTATACGAAGTTTGCTCTGGTTCAGTGAATAGATAACAAGGCAGACTCTATGAGGCACTGAGGAAAAAATGTTGATATCATTTTTATATAGCTGTAATGTGTACCTCCCCCCCCCCCTCAACAACTGCAGTGGGAAATGGGTGTGCAGCTAAGAGAAAATATTGGCAATTGAGGTCTGCGCAATGGATGGTTTATGAAATGTAGTTTATATAATGTAGATGACAATGTGGCATGTGTAATGTGGCTGACAGAGGGGCATGCAAAATTGCAAAGAGCCACTTGTCTTGCAATCACTATATGTAAAACCCATCATGATTACGGCCTCATATTCTCTAAAAACAGCTGGCTACACAATGTTGTTTAAATCTGCAAAATTTATTTGTGGGTATGTCATTCTCTTAAAATGTCCATATTTTCAGAAATGCGTGGCTCAAATTCTATTTTAGGGATTAGTCTTACTATATAGGTAAGATAGTGCTGCTACCCAGTTGCATGAGTTTGTATTATTACTATATTTTATTATTGAGCTATTATAGAATTACATAATGCTAAGCATGTAGACTGACCTGCACATGAGTGGACAGATAGATTTTGGGATTTAAATAGATTGCTAGCGTCAGCGAGCGATGCCTGAAGGAGCACACAGTAGCTTTGTGTTTAATATGAGAAATATGAAGCAAATAGCTTATGACCTGTTTCAAGGGCTGGGTACCAGTGACATAAGCTGAAGTTAAGTTTAAAAATAGACATTATCCATCAAGGTAATTTAATTATGATTTGTGCATGGAATATTTTTACTTTAAATATTTGTTTATTTGTTCAGTAGGAAGCTTCTCGCTCACTCTTTTTCCATCCTAACTGGGTTTGCTGTTCCTGAAAAAAAAAAAGATTGGCGCTTTCTCCAATTCAACAGCTAAACTCAGAATGGAAAACGTAAATGCAGGAAAAATCTCCTATCATATTAACGGTCTTAATTATTTACCAAATGGGAGGCAACCGAATAATTAGAGTAAGTAGCTACGGAATCATTAGGATTTCCTAAGGATTGTATCACTTGGAAAGGGGAGCAGGAATTGGGTGGGGGATTCAAGAACCATGTTAGTTTTTCCCTGTACGGAAAGAAAAACACCAATCGTACAAACGAAAGACCAATTTGAAAAAATATTCCTAGTGCCAGATTATATTTCATATAGTGCTGAAGCTGAGTTACACTCTTTCTTGCACTAAAGAACATAGTGTTGCTAAGTCCTATATTCAGTAAAAATGACTGTTTGTAAGTAAACGTTCTGGGAACCCTACAAAGCAAGATATAAACAACACTTTCTTTCGGTTCTTTTTCAATTATTGAGTGTTGACAACATATTTGCAGAAAATATTTTCTGATTTCATGAAGGGCTTATTGTGTCAAACAGACATGTGGTGCCACAAGTATTTCATTCTACCTTACATCTTCCACTAAGCCTTACTTGGGTTCTTTTAGAATTTGTAAATGGAACACAATAATCTGCACATTATCCACCCATAATTTTACGCAAAAAATGTGGTCGCCCTACAATCAAAGCCATTTTGTAGAGATAATGTGCTGAAAATGCAAACACAGCTGCATCAAACATAGAAACAACCAAAGAGCTGGGCTGTGCATTTTTCTTCCTTTGTAAATGGTCCTGTTTGTCTTACCAAATCCATCCAGGTAGATTTACAACATGACGAACAATATAGAAATTAAGTTTTGTGTTGCAATATATAAAGTAGGGAAAATGGGTGATGGAGAAAAAAGCAGTTAGGGCCTGATAAAAAGGTGACAGCTATTTTGTACTAAGAGGTTCAAGACACCTTCATGTTTCTTTTTACTGCTGAGTTTTCTAGCTAGAACCTGGTAACCTCTTATTTGATCATACTGTTATTATACCTGGCTAGAGCATCCTACTGCTTTATCTCTTATGGAATGATCTTCTGACTGATAAAAGGACATGCATTGGCCAGTTGTTTTTCATTATGTGCATAGTTTGCAACACAAAACATCTGAGGTTGGTTTATCTGTATATGATAAATCATTGTATTTCAAATAATATAAAATCCATCTGGAATCTCTCGTTCACTCACCTCCTACACACCTATATGTGGATTTTATAAAGCTCAATAAATAAACATACATGTCCTCTGATGATCTGGTTGGAGGGCTAAGGTTAGATAATCTAAGTAGTATTACACGTTTTATTTTCATATAACTTGTATCCAAGAGAGAAATTGTCAGGCTTTTCAGAAATATTTAATGTCCAATAATGAAATAATGCAATGAATACTTTTCTTACTTCTTATCTAAGGTTGGCCAACCACTGGATATTCAATTTGGCCATTCATGGGTGTCACCATATAAAAAAGATTTTTCTCTTTGGCCAATTTGAATCACTTCTGGAAGTCGCTTGGTAACTTTAATCTCCAGCCTGAATTTTCTGTCATTGTCGATAATGATCTTAATGATTGTTTATGCAAAGATCATTACCCGTCATCTTGGTTCATTTGCGGGTCACAAATTCATACTGTCTGAAATTATGCCAAAGTTTAGTCCTGTAGTTGCCTCACCTAAATAAGGATTACATTTTTTTTTACTTTTTTTATTGAAACATGGAGAACTTGAAGTGTAATTGGAGACTCCAATTTGCTCATTTATTTTTGATAAAAAAAGGTAATGAAAATGTAATTTAATAGATGCCAATATAGCAGTTTCTGTACTATTACATTGTGTTTGAAATGATGTTAGCCTAGTCTTGAACTGGAATTTGTATTCAGAATTCTCATTCTGATGTCACATGCATCTATAGAGTTCTAATTTCATATGGGTCAGTAATCAAAGTGGTAACCTCCATTGTAACTTTGTTAATTGTGATGAGATGGACTCACAGCTGACACTACACCATCTGCCTCTCATCCTAAAAATAAGAAAAATCTGACCTGTTTTCATTTGAGTGAAATCTTTATCATCTCATGTTATGGACCCTTGTCTGATATTTCTGCTCTCGTCATTAACGGTACACTGATGAACTGTATATTAGATTATATTTTACACCGATGCAGACCCTTATCCTGTCTGTAAAGAGCTAGTGAGCTCTAAGGTAAGGAATTTTGCTACCCTGTTAGTATACACAGAGGATAAAGACTATGGTCCAAACCACCTGTAAGAATATTGTGTGGATTTATGGTTGTACAGTGGAGGAGTATTGTTTCCGGGAGATCCATATTCTTAAATTAAGTTAGGTGGGCTCCACGTCTTTCCTCACATCTTGGTGACAGGAAGCTACATCAGACACCTGGGCGCCAACCCAGCAGGGGGAGGGGCAGAAGGGGGACCAATGTGTTGCTTCTCTCATCCATTTCCATATTTTAACTGTAAAGCTGGGTACACACTACAGAATTTTCCACCAACTTTTTATGGCGATCGATTTTACATGCGATCGATGGTCCGATCGCTCGGTCCATGGACTGCATACACACTAGCCTTGTTTTAGAAGATAAGGGGAAGAGCGGACTTCCCTTTAGCGACTTTTTACAGCCATGTTGTCGTGAGAAATTATTGCAATTTCGTACACATCGGTCGGAAGTTTATACACACTACACAACGGAAACGAGATTGGAACGAAAATATTACCCGGTACTACCAACCAAGTGAGGCAACAATCGGCCATTTGGTTAGACTTTCGACCATTGTGTCACTACACACACTGACCCGACTTTTGAACGAGCGGTCGTATGTCGGCTGATTGAGCCGATTATTGGACGAAAACCATGTAGTGTGTACCTAGCTTAAGACTATTCTGGCAAATCATCTATCTTGGGAACCTGAGTTAATCTTGCAGAGTAGAGACCACTCAGGAATTTTGACTGTTTAAAGGGTCTGAGGTATGTTGGTGAATTGAAAAGGATGTGGTGTTGGAGTTTTGTCTCCCACCAGCTTCAGTGAGCTTAATGGAGACTAATGTTTTTAGATCCCTAGCACATTTGTAGAGAACCTGTTGGTTGAGCTGTTAGGACCCTCAAGATACAGAATCACAATAAGCAGCTTGGCTGGAGATTGTTATACTACAAGCTGGATTGGATCTGTACCAACAACATTGTCCGGGACTGAAATAGGAGAGATTCAGAGAGCATGAAGGCAGCATTGTTCCAGTAACTGCCACAGCACAACTATCTTCGGCAACACCTTGGCCAAGCATAAAATACAACTTGGCTGGAGTCTACAATAATCATTACATGTGAATTAGAGCAACATCTTGGTTGGAGTTATAGCACTCTCAGCGTGCTGGTGTACAACAGCTAGTTTTGAAATACTAACTGGATCAGGACCACTTTCAAAACAGCAACTTGACCTGGAAATTCTAACAGTTTGGCAGGACAATCTGAATTACAGTTTGTCTCAGTAGCAGTGTATAGGATTCATAGCACACTAAAGTATTTTTCAATACTGGACCAGTGTATCTGTCACTCACAGCTTGGCTGGAAAAACAATCTACTCCTGGTGTACTGGTGTACTCGCATTGTGGTTACTTGGAAACTGCCCTAGGATCACTTTGCTAACTACAGTTTGGCCTGGGATTACAACAGCTTGGTCTAGCTTATAGCAGTTGTTAGTATATTGATTCTCAGATACTGTGGGAGGTTGCAAGGAGTTGGTGATTGATCTGTCTGTTATTTGTTCGTTCAAGAACCCCAAGCTTCCAGGGCTAATCTGTGAGTCTAGGCAGTAATGCCTAGACTCACAGATTAATGACATTAATGACATTAATCAGGACAGCCTACAAAAAGAGTTGTGGTCAAGCCATGCTGGGGGTGTGATATTCACATTCCTTCAGGAGATGTCCAGTGCTGACCTCAACACTCCTCACCATAAAAACACCACCTCTTGTCCATGTGGATCAATAGCAGGCGCACACACCACTGATGCATCTTGCAACAGTGGGAGATTTTTACCTCCTAAAATTGTTATTGTCCCACCTAAATCAGGACAGTTGGGTGATATTCAGTAGTTGCATCATTGGAGTGTGCTTTATCAATGCAAATTGAGCACATAGTTTCTAGCTTTGAACATTGGCACACAGAGCTACTATTGTTAATGTGACATAAATGTCATGCTGCAGACTAGCACTGAAAACCACCTCTCTCACTTATAAGAAAAAGACCTAAGGAGAAACAATTATAGTCAATTATAGTCGGAGTTGAAGAAACATCTTGCGATGAAACGAGCTTGATACCACCTTAACCATTGTAAATATGTATATTGTTTATTGTTGATATTACAGTGAAGTTGTTATTCATTGTTCTTCTGAAGCGAGGTGGGTTATGGCAAAGGATTATGTGGTGTCCGGGATACAAGTGAGGGGGCTGGAGCTGCATTCTCTTCTCCCCCTCCTTTCTCTACAGAAAGCATGGAGCAGCTGGGGACCCTGTGACATCACAAAGTAGAGTAAGCGGTTCATTTCAGGAGGTGCTAAATGCCATCCCAAATCTAAAGGTGTGGATGGCCAATTAGAATCCATTGTCCTCCACAGGACTAGTCTAGATATTTGTCTGGAACCCACTGTGAAATTATATATATATATATATATATATATATATATATATATATATATATGCATAGTTTAACCTACTTTCCGTTTAGGACATCCCTCTATATTCATTTCAACGTTTTATGTTTGACTCCTAATATAGTCCTGCTTGGTGTTGCTGGTATAACACAGGCAGGGGTTAAAATATAAAATATGATTTGCTGTATCTCACTATGGGCAAGTAACAAAGGGGTTAATTTAGCTTTACTTAGATATAAAGTAATCATTTACCATAGTCTGGCACTATACTGTTGATTATATCCTGTCTCATAGCAATGAGGTTACAGCAAGTGAACTTAGCATGTCCTCAGCACAGTTATCAGATCATGTCAGATAGAAATTTATGTCTGCATATACTGAATTCAGCGCACATGGTCAAATCTGTAAGTTAAAATGAAAAATGTCCACATTAAAGTAATTTCTTTAATCATTTTTATTTGAGCAAGTCCCTGTCTATTATAAAACTCAGGAAAATTATTAGTACATCGAGCAGAAAGGTCTACTGAGTTGGAAAAATATAGAATGTAGTATAGTCCCAAATAATCAATATTTTATAGTGCTATTTCATATCTATACACAGGTAAAATTGTTAATTGCATGCATTATTATGATCCTGTGGCCTTTTTAACAATTTATGACCATTCTTGTATATGCTGTGATTAACACCCAGGTGTTAATTTCTTCCCGTATTAGCATATACACTTCCATTCTGAGTGACCTTGCAAGAGAGGGGGTGAGGGGGTAATGACTTGGTTTTAGAAACCATGAAAAACTGTTGTTTTTGTAAGATCACTTGGTTAATGAAGTTCTGTCTAATTTTCCACTTTCCCCAGCATAGAACTATAGAAATTATGCAAGTTTTTCTATTTTTGCATTTCTCCTTTTTATATTACTGTGTGTAATTTTCTTCTCATATTTTTATACCTTAACCATTGTGGCAATTTTTCTTCATGTGATTGACATATTGGTAATTTAAAAGCAGCCTAACTGAATTGCAGGGTATTGATTGACTAACAATAAATTCTGATTAATTTAAGTTGCATTGTAGCTGGATATAAGTTGTGATGGTATTTTGAGTAAAGGGGAGCAAGCTTTCCCAAAAGGCTATCTTAGAAAATAGATCTCGGTGGTGGCAATTTTGGAGTTCATAGAGAGTGTGAATTATAATTTTGAGGGGTTTTTTAGACAGACCAATTGGTCTTGTAATGATTAACCTCTTGTCACATACACATTACACAGGTTCGTGTGAGTGATGTTTGAGACACTTGGTTTGCCTTATTTATCTTTTCTTAAATTAATCATGAGAAATAGACATCAGGAATGTCTTTATTACATGTGGTATTTCAATGTTTTTTTATTACATTACCAAAAGTGTATCTAAAAATGTGCTTTCCCAGAAAATGTATCCCATCAAAAAAGGGCAAATAGGGGCAAGGGAAGATTTCTGGCACCATTGACGAGCCACAGAATTTAAGTACTTTTGAGGTTCGGAAAAGGCTGGACACCTCCCTAAATGCGCATTCTTCACCATGCAAAAGTAATGAACTTTGTTCACTTGAGTGCAAAACCTGATGCAAAGAACAACTCTGATTTACCCCCACTCCTCACATCAAATGGTGAAAACTTTCTATAACATCTTGACCTGCAAAGCCATGTGCTTGCCATAAACAGGTGCATTTGTGCAAAAGTATGTGCTTGAAGTCACAAAAGAGGACTAATTTGACCTCACACTTATATCTTGGTGCCTGCCTCTTTATTTTTCAGGCATGGATGGAGCAGAAATCACCAATCCTACAGAGCTGGTAAAGTCACTAGCAGCAGGCTATGTGTGGTTGCGTTTTGTCAGGACAATCTTATCAGAGGTGTCCTCACTTCTGTGAAGAGCTCCACTGTTACTGGTGCAAATGTCAAGAGGAGCGGTAGCCATCCCATTGCAGGCACAAAACGCAGCAGTTGCCACCAAGCCCATTTCAACATTGCCCAAGTCCATCCTGTGCATCCTCCAGAGGTGCTCACGCTCCATGGATGTCTGGCCCCTTCGCGCAGTAGTGCTGCTTAGATTGTAGGCTACTGCCAATGGGTTCTTTACAGAACCTCCTTTTTTAGTGTGAAATACTACCAAGCCAAAAAAACAATCATGGACAGGACTTTGGATGACCTACAAATGCATTTTGTTATACTAATGTATTAAGACCACTTGGTGTGGAGAGGTCTAGTGTGGTTGGCTCTGGTCCTGTTCCTCTGGCCTGGGTCTGATGATGTGTCCAGGGCAATGTGGAGAGAATTATCAGTAGGTTCTGGTCTTGGTCGTTTAATAAATTAATAATGATTTTTGAAAAATGTGTAAATTGATCAATGACAAACATGTAAATCAAATGTTAGGTAATAAACCATTTACAACTTAGGTGAAAAAAGGATAATGAGGTGATTAAAAATGGGATTCTATAAAATTATGCAATAACAATATATTCTTTGTGACCTGGTCGGATCACACACCTGCTGCAGTTGACTTTTTCAGCATCAATTAAACCCCCCAGACCAACCTGGTTCAATATCTTCTCCACGACCCAAATTCCATCACACTATTATTATTATTATTATTATTATTATTATTATAATTATTATCGTAGATTTGTAAGGTGCCATGGCGCCGTACAGTGAGGAAAACAGGGCATACATAAAACAAGGACATACAAGGCAGATAAAATAAATGCAGACATGAAAACAAACGGTAGAGGATCACATTACTGCAAACAATCATGTCTGAGTATTTTGAACATAATGGTTGCCCTGAACCTCTCCAATTACTCTGTGGGACACCCACAAGGCTGGTCTGACAGGCCATCTGATCTCCATGGCTGCTAGGTACCTGTCAGACTAGCTAAAACTACCCAACTAAAGGAGACTTTACAAAAACTGGAATTTCAACTCAAATGCTCCCCTGACCTTACTACCCTCCCAACAAGACAACCAGAAGTGAAGTCAACCTTTTCTTCTCTATCAAAGCAGCCAACAAATAAAGGTGGTTGAGACAAACCTTTTTTAAGGAGTGGTTAAAGCAAATACATTTATTAGCTTCTAAATTATGTGCCAAAATACCTGCCCGCAACCTTTTTGCAATAAGAGCTTCAAGCGGGTCTTCATATATGACCCACAAAGCTTATATCTCAATTTACAAAGTATTACTTATCTAAACTCCTAGATAGACCAAGTCACGAAAACATCTAACTGCCTCCTATTATAAAAAGTTTCTGAATATCATTGTCCTTCAGCTCCACACCCTCTTCAGTTCTGTCGACAAATTAAAATGACAATACAGGTATAAAAAAATAAAGCAGCATGCGCACCTCCAAAACAGCTTAACCAACCCTAGTACTGTCAGCCCAGTCTGCAACTAGCAAAATCAGGGGGACAAAAATGGAGTCACCACTCTTGGAAAATGCAAATAATCTTGTGGCTGGGCAGGATCATTGGGATCAAAATTAATATCCTCTCTAAAGTCCTAGACATTTTTCAGACTCTGCTGGTTAAGGCTCCATTTTCAGAAATAGCAGCTATTCAAAAATGCTTCTCTAAGTTTGCATGAATTAAAAAAACTTCGGGAACACGCTATTTCTCCTTAAAAAACAACAAACTTAGGCAGCAGGGTTTCCTAGATGTCAAAATCTATTGGGCAACAAACCTCAGTCAAAAACAGCCTACTTTACCTTACCCTTTACTCTGTTTTGGCTTGATATTGAGGCCAGTTATATCAAGCTTGGCTCATTATCTAACAGTTGTGGGCTAACTAAACTACATAGGTTGAATGCTACCAGCTCATTTCCTACCCTACACAATGCATCTATGATCGTGTTGAACCCAAGTCACCTCACATTTGGCTTACCTTCCCATACCTTCTCTATGGGACAACCCTGAGTTCCCCCAAGGCACCTCACGGCACTACTCCCAGTACTTCACTATGACTTTTCCGACAGAGGTTCCTGGTTGGCTTTTGAAGATTTATTAAGAAAACATTGTGAACTCACTTGGAAAAATTATACAACAAACACTTCCTAGGCAGACAAGCATCTCAGAATCCCCACTGACTTTGAAAAGCTTTGCATCTTCTCCCCTTTGAAAAGTGGGAGACAGACTTTGCCTCACCCCCTTCCCCTGATGAGAAATATCAGGGAAAAGATAGCATCTAGCTCCATTTCGACTCTGATTGAAGAACATGCCTATAAGTTTATTACAGGTTTTACTAAACCCCTGACAAACTTGATTTCCCTTGTACCACTTCACTGTAGGAGGAATTGTGGACAGAGCGGCATGCATCATCATATTTCGGGGACATGTCCCAAATCACAGCCTACTGGGATAAAATCTGAGATCTACTGGTCTCACTCCTGCCATGCCCCATCATTAACGATTCCTGCACCTTCCTCTTTTGCTTTCCACTACAAGATTCAGACAAGTATTCTGTCAAAACAGCCTCCCACTTTCTGGCAGCAGCTAAATGTTTTATTGCCTAATACTGGAAACAGGATGACCCTCCCCATGATTCTGCTCTTAGGTCCTATATCTAGTTCATAATACATGTGGAAAAAGTTACTATCTCCATGACAAAGAAAATACCTTTACTTGAGTTTGGGACCAGTTGCTCTTTCTACAAATTCATCCAGTCCATCCTTATACTCTAATGTAAAAAGGATTATTACCTCTCTCCACTCCTGCAGCTTATACTTAGCTAGCTGTCCTTAACTTAACTTAAATCTACATCCGGGCCTTGCACATGTGTACCCCTACTCTATATCTCCCATGTAGAGTAGGGGGATGATGTGCCCCCTTCTGTTCTGAATCACCACTCTAATTAGAGCAGGCAGCGCCCGAAGGGGCTGATGTATGCGCAAAGTCAGTGTAATTTTTAAACAACCATATTTATTTTGAGGCAGCCCAGATAGAAAACAGCATAGCTGCGAATATTTTTAAAAAGCTAAATTGAATGCTCTTGAAATTTAAATTGTAGATAATACATAAAACAGTTTGACATAGCACAGCTCAACAACTATGCTAAACTACATCTCCCATTATATATATACAGCTCAGGAAGACAGTGGTGGATGAAGTAGGCAACTAATCCCTTTCTCCATCATACAGTGATCTTAACACTATGGTCGCTCCATATGATAAGTGATCATGAATATGTACTGGAGGAGCACACACAGTTTTCTTTTTATAGCCACTTTGTGTAGGATTTGTTCAGCTCTGAGATTTAGGGCTTGGTCACCTTTTAAGAAAGAGCTTTGATTCACATGCATCCTCTTTGGCAGTAGAAGGATTCTATTCACATGCTTAATTCCGGCGGTGCAGTAATCTCTCCTCCTTGACTGTCTAGCAGCTTCTGGGTTTAATTTAGATTTCATGCCGTCACCAGGATTTAGTGCGACTGCTTTCTCTTTTTCTCGGAGATATGACTCCATCCTCCGTACAAGCCAGAAAGTCCGAGACAGCACAAGGGGTTTTATTTTGTCTCTAAGAAACAAATCCAGTGAATCGTCTGCATTGCCGTCCAAAAGTATGATGAATCCTCTTCGCCAACTGCATAATGTCCCTAGATGTTTAAAGCACAAATTTCAAACTTTTTTTTTACATATTATTTTTTAGAGAGTTGGAATAAACTGCTCTACTGGAGCTGAAAAGTCTAGCATGTATTTTTGTTGTAGCTTAAAAGGGACAATGCTTAAAGAAAATATTTATTTTTTTATAGTAAAAATCAGCCAGGTATACATATAATAAGGGTAATAGATGACGGGGCAAAAACGTGAACGCTCAGTGGACATGTTGTTTTTAAAAACAACATGACTCTAGTTCTTCATAACTGTAGGGTAACATTTCTGGTCCAAGATGACAACATCTGTGGGTGTGCAAACATTTGCAACATCCAATGTGGTTTGGAATCAATCCTTGCAATTGTAAATGTGAATTAAGCGCAAATAGTGCCAATTTTTGCCTTGTGGAAAAAATAGATTTTATTTTGCAGGACATGATTATTTAAATGAACTGGAGGTGGAAAGGTGCATGTCTTTTCTTCTGCGCAAATTATTTGAATTCTCGGCTGGTCAGATAGATGCCAGAAGATTTCTTGGTGCACTTTGATCAATGTAATGAAGATGTTCATCATATAATGAAGACAATCCTGAATTCCTCCAGTCTTATAATTTATTCATGTAATAAATGCAGTTAAACTGACTATTAATGTAAAAAATTTAACAGTTTAAATTAATAAAGCGGCTGGTTCTAAAGTTGTATTTGGTTGGACTTTGATGTGATATATTTACAGTTTCTACATGCACTGATGGCATGAGTGGCCAAAGGGATAAGATCTTAACACGCAGAAGTAGCAACACAATGGTGGTGACTGTGTAAATGTAGGTGGGGCTAGTATAGATCAGGCACCAGTTATCTTCAGCCGTATATAGATACATAGCTTATGTTCCCTTCCAATTAGTCTTGTGTATCTGCTTTTATCTTGTATGTCCTGCAGTATCTCAATACCACCAGAGGTGCTGCTCTTTTGGCTTCGAACATTCCACCTTGCCTACAGGAGTCAATTTCCTTCCCTGATTAGCGCCTGCACCTGTTCCACTGCTTTATGTACCTGCCTCAGTCAGTGTTTCTTGCAGTTCATTGTTTTCTCCTGGCTGCTGCTGTTTGTTTGCTATTCTTGTGAACAACCTGCTCCAGTTTGTTACTTTGGTTTCACCTCTGCCTGTGACCTGACCATCCCTGTTTGCTGCCTGGATTGACCCTTTGCCTGTGATCCCAACTACGCATATCGCTGCCTGGGTTGACCCTTTTGCCTGTGATCCCCGACTATGCATATTGCTGTCTGGACCGATCCTTTACCTGGTATTTGACTCTGCCCTTCATCTGCGATTCCACTTCCTAGCCTCAGGCTCGTGGTGTCTGCTGTCTGCTCCTTGGGACATGCCTGTGCTCACTGTGTTCCACCATACAGATTTGAAGCTCGATCTGGCCTCTGCTTGCTCTGTGTTGCTCTCCAGCTCCATCTCCGCACAGGCCACAACTGGAATTAAACCCAATCTTGTAACTCTGTTGCTATAGACTGTGCCATTAATCACTCCCTGCATCAGTGGCTCAAACCTGGTTGACCTACTATCTTGAACTGTGGTTAACCCTTCAAATCCTGAAACAGTTGTTGCTGTGGACTGATTTGCAATTTCTGATGTCTGAAACATACCATTGCTTGAACTGATTTGTCTTCCTTCCTTCCTTCCATAAACATTTATTGTTTTATTCAAACTCTTTTGCCATTTGAGTTAATGCATTGCCCCCTAACGCGAACATAGCTAGAGCATGTGACAAGCCAGATGCCCAACTATAGAAAATGTGTTTGACCCCATTTGTGGCTCATCAATGTCTCATGGGAGGTATGCTCAGTTTGTGGATCATTACAGATACTAACTCACCAAAAAGTGAAAAGTGTTAGTGATACATTTAAAGCTCATCGACAGTGACAGTATGCAAATATGCATCTCTGTTGCAGGATATTACACATGACACATTTATATGGGCTAGAATAGAATGAGAGGTTTGTGTGCCAATGAATTTTAACCATTGAATTCTATAATATATTTGTTCTATTCGCCTCTACATGATAGTCAATGAAAATACTAAGGGGCCAATTTATCAACCTATAATCCTCGGAAAACTGTAGTTTTCAGGGATTAAAGCATAGAAACAGTAAAGAGACTACTCATTAATGGCGGACCATGCGCACTGGTGTAGCTCATTACGCAAAGCAATGAAGAAGCAAAATTTCATTTTGTAGTGCAAAATTATTATAACGAGATGAAGTAGTAAAAAGGGTGCATTTTTAAGGGCAATTTTTGCTGTGTCCGAGCCATTGACCCTCCGCAAAAGGGCTAAAATACTACACCAGTCTACACCTTAGATTTGACAAAAATGTATTAATTTTGAAAATAGGCTGTAATAAACAGCATGACCCCCTTCCATAACCTGCCAGTCCCACATTGTAAAGACCCCTGTTCATTTTACCAAAAGAGTTTAAAAAAACCACAAATACAATATTCTCAAATAAACTTTGAGTAAACAACACCCGAAAACCCTTGTTTTACACTTTATAAAATATAAAATAAACTATTTTCTTCTTCATTTCTGTTGTAGTCCATATGAAAAACACCCTGGAATATCCCCATAAAATAATCACTCAACTGCACAATAACTATGACTCCTCTACATCGTCCGCCAGCCAATCACAATTAAAGTTCATTTGAAAATTGTGTATGTGTGTTTTTTATATTTTGACAAGTGAGGCTGTTAGGGTGAACGCACTTAAAGGGCGACAGGGTTTGTAACCAGGGCCGGATTAAGGGAATGGAAGCCCCTGGGCTAAGGGGGCTTCCATTCCCCCGTGAGGCCCCCCCCCGTGATCCGAACTGCCCGCGCCCCCCCCCCCCGTGATCCGAGCTGCCCGCATTCCCCCCCCGTGATCATTTTTCCTTGAAAAAGACCCCGGACTGTGGGTTGAAACGCTTCGGATAGTGACCCGGTGATCGAGTGTACAGGTGACAGTGCTGTTTACATTGGAACTGAGCTGCAGCAGTGGTTATTTGCATACATGCGCTTTCATTTTTTACACTTGGTACGGGGCTACGCCATTGACTTTAACCATTCAGATTGCTTTTATGGATAATAAATGTATTTTGAGATAATGCACCATTGTGGTTGCTTTGTTTCTTTTTCTACTTATGTCCATGTGTTGGAGTGGCGTGAGAGAGAATACATTCTGCTATACTGTTAAGGGAACAGAGAATAACCCTACAGGCTCATATTGATCTCCTTTGATGTAAGTATATACCCTAAGGGGGAGAGAATTGAAGAAATCACGGGTGCTTATTGGAAGTTTTACTGACATCACCTATTTTTGAGGATCAACATATACCCCATAGTGGTGGTGGACTGTATTTGATGTTGTGCGTTACTATGCCATGTTTTTTCTTTGTCTCTTTCCTTATCATGTACCTCGTATGACGAGAGGATTGAGGAGACACATCCCTCTGTTGTAGAGGTTTTCTGTGAGTCAAAGACGGAAGCGCCAGTGTACGTACCATTTTGTGTATTACTGTATATTGATTGTGGAGTTTTGGTGGTAACTCTGGGGTATTTACACGTCTGCATACCTGAGTGAAGCGCCCTACAAGATCCATTTCAAGTATGATCAATACTGCTGCTGAGCACTTTCAAGGGCCCCCTGGATGCCATAGGCCCCTGGGCTGTAGCCCAGTTAGCCCTATGGTTAATCCGGCCCTGTTTGTAACAGGCTGAACACTTACTTGAAGGGTGGGGCCCGACCAATGGTAGCTCCTGTGGGAGGGTCCTGGGTTGAATATAGCAGACGGCACTTCCTGGTTTGCATCACTCTTCAGCACGAGATCCCACCCACCCACTCCTGAGTTAAAGTATTTTATGTGACAAGGTTTACGGTAGGAAGGCACTGCGTTCAGCTGCTGATTAGTGGGCACAAAGGTAGTTGGCGGCAGGTCACTGTCCCCTTAGAGACACCAGTAACTCCTTTTTTGGTCCTTCGGTGAGGAGGGACCCCTGTCCGGTTCGGTGAGGGAGGGCAGCGTGAGTTTAGAAGGGGTACAGTCACTCTGACGCCAATTCAGCGCATGATAGTTTGGGATGTGTTCCCCATGGTTAGTGGATGTACGGCGGTTTGCGTCAGTTTCCACGTTATCTGGTTATATCAGCTTGGGAGCTGTATCGCAGTGCCCATTCTCCGCCACCATTAGTTTTTAGTTTATACTAATATATAATAATAAAATGTCCTCCATTTTTAGCAAGCTTATACATGACTCTGTGTGTTCATTTGATATAAATGTTTAAGAATTTAAGGTTGTTGTGAAGATTATGGGAACATACACAGTGAGCCCTTTATGCTCTTTATGTATAATGAGCAGGATATAATAGGCAGGGGGTGGCATTATGGAACCTTGTTTATTATACTGTGACCTCTGGAGTGAAAATATTGACACTTCATGTGTCCCAATTTTGTTAATTGCCCTACAGCCTCAGCCATGTGCTTTTCAGCATGTACTAGTAGCCACTGCGATGGGATGGGTACAATGTGTTTTTTTGTTGGGCTGAACAGCCTGAGGTTGTATTTTATTAGAGAAGGGGAGTCCCATGTTCATGGTCTTCCTGTTCTAGTGGAAACCAGCTCAGGCTGTCATGTGCTTGGACTATTATAGGATTTAAGAGGGCTAGGGATTACTCTGCCCTTTTTAAAATGATTTATATATATTTTTCAAGGCAATGCATATGGAGACTTTTTAAACACAGTTTGCAAGGGCACCTGCATATATGTTTCTCCCACAAATGGGTTCCAATAAAAGTATAGGCTTTGGGTGGAGAAATACATTTCTAGACTCACTCTTATCAATGTAATAAAAAGCTTCACAAACATGGAATAAAGACTTATTTTTGCATATCCAAGCTCTCCCCGATGGAGGAGAGGATGCATGGACCTTTGTGAGTACTGGGGGAAATTTGTGGCAAATTGGTGCAACACCGCTATAATGTGCTACTTAAATGAGCCCCAGCGAATGCCCTTCATCTCTTCTGCATCAAAGGCACAAAAGCTGTCACAGCGATATTGAACAGCCTGTGCGCACATACCCTATTGCAGAGCAGATATGCTACCATTTAACAGCGGGCTTCAATCCTGGCACTCTTGGCAGTAAAAAGCTTAAGTCACAGAAGTTAAGAAAATAGACCTTCCAAATGTTGGTAAAAAGATAAATAAAAGTCAGCTGCCATTTTGGGGGTGAACAGCCCCCCTTAACTGAAATGCATCTCCCTATTTCTGGTTCATTCCAGGAGGCCGGAACCGGAGCTGTACTTGTGCGGTGATGTAACTGTCAGTAAGGCACAGGGCTGGCTCTGTTGATAGCCAGGCTAATCATTTCACTAATTGGACAGCCATTTCAGCCGTGATGCCGAGACAGATCGACTTTCACTTTAACTGCTCAAGCATATGAGGTTTGACTCAAATGTAATACTTTACATCAACACACAGAACCGCTGCAAAAATTCTAGCACATCTACCGGTGCCTCATTTTAATAGGTGTCTTCCTCAATTATCCAAGCAAACAGGCGCTTTTAAAAACACACTCTACCTGGAGCTCAAGTCTCCATTATTTATGTCTGCATTGCTTTAAAGATAAATATACTGTACAGTAAGGGTGCATCATTGTCCTCTAAATGTGCTGTCATATATATGTTGCTGCAAATCTTACCTTACATAGATTGATGGGAGCAGCCATATTTTACATTTAAACACAGCACATAATCCCAAATACTATTTTATGTTTTTTGAAATATGACAGCTAAAAATGATTTACAGTACTGCCAAATTAAACCATAATGTAGATATAAAGATCCTGGAAATCTCATAATGCACTCTTATGTATACACAATATCTTTCCTAGAAAATAGAAATTAAATTAGTGCTAGTGGATAGCAAATTCCCATTTAAACAGTAAAAAGTATTCTCATGGCTTTGTTTTTCCTCTAGATACGTAGGATTTACTTCTAATTTATTGTACACTTAAAATGACTTCATCATCAAAATCCTAAAGGTTAAAAATAAAACAGTATTAATTACCTATCTGTAGTTTGTATTGTAGGAATAATAGGAGATCATTTTTAAATAGACTGTGCAGGGCAGCTTTGCGCAAAATACATCTTTGCCCTGGTTCTGGTGCCCTGCGTCTTCCTATGCTTCTCTGTGTCTACCTCAGTGCTGAAATGCATGGCACTAAAAGGCATGATGGCGTCTGTTACACACAAGTGCATGTGCACAAGTTTCTCTACAGTAGGTATAACATATGAATATTGTCCTATATAATGCAAAAGTGTCTGTGCACTAAAGGACAGAGCAAACTTAAAGAAAAAAATGGTCTAGATTTTAACAGCTTGGAGGTGGCTTTAACCACTAATTTTACTGGAGTGTTGTTTGCATATCCTAGTTGCACCAAAATGCCCCATGTCTGCTGATTGTGCTAATATGAGTATTTAATATACACTTTACAAATATGGCAATTAAAATGATGTCCTCTTACTTTCCTAATTTAATGGATAGCGTAATGGGGATCAAACGAACAGTTCTTAAGAAGAAATCAAGAAATCAAACGTTCAATTAGGTGTGGTTCAAGTACTGTTAAGTACAGAAGATGTGTAAAGGACAACAATGTATAAGGAGCTCTTGTCACCAAGTGGATCCAAGTGTTTTAATTAAGTTGAGACTGCTAAAAACATTATCCATACCTCCTAACTCTACATATACTCTAATTGGCACATAGTGCACAAGAGGACATGGCCATGTCACGCTAGGAATGTGGGCCCATCACAATGAGATGTGGCCACAGAGCCAGTCATGTGCAGAAGCTCTAAGCCACTGTAAACCTACTCCCCATCAAATCTCACATGCAGTACCGACAGACGTGACTATTTTGGATGCACCCCTCAAATCTGGCCTGGTCTTTCTAAACCAGGACAGTTGGGATGTTTGATAAATAATAAAATTAATCATTTTTCCCCTCCCATCAGCATGCAGACAGTCAGGGCTACCACCAGAAATTGCGGGGCCCAGTACAAATGTAACAGGCAGGGTCCCCCTACTTCCTTCTCTCACCCCACCCTCATTTTTAAATTATTCTCTACTCAACATTTGCTTTCTCACCCACTCTCTTCAGTCACCTCCCATCCCCATTTCCATCTAACTCCTGCAGTATTTTACTTACCTCTCTGCGTCGTCTTGCTGTTGTCTTTTGGCTTCTAACTAATTACAGCACTGTAACGTTATTAATTACATGACATCAGAGATGCTGTGGGAGTTTACTCTCTGCCTTGTTGCTGCTCTCTGTCCAGGAGTCAGACACGCTACCTCCCTTAATTCACTGTGGAGCCCCCCCTCCCTTGTTTGGGGCCAGGGCTGGTGGTGCCCCATACTGCTGTGCCCCCTTTACCCCTCTGATGGTGGTGCTGCATCCAGTAGAAGGTCCAATAAGTAGCTTGACTAAAATGTTAGTTAGCCTGACTTGTATTCTCATAGTTCAGGTTGTCAGTGATCACCACTGTGGCTCCCTTGCAGTATATCAGCACTCTCAGATCTCTAGACTGTTATCTGAGGAGGGGAGGGGAAACATAATTTAGGAGAAAGCTTTTATCAGGCTCCAACTCATTATAATCACCATGCCCCCTTGTAGTAGGTCACCTTTAACAGAATTTTTGTATACAGATATGGTGTCTATTATCTAGAATGCTTGGGACACTGGCTTATCTTACATAGTGGCGGGGTGTGTAGTGTACATGGGACCATGAGTCAACGGACTTTGCCCCTTGTCACAATAGGAGTCAGACCCAGATGAATGAGCAAGATAATTTTAATTTAGGAAGTAATATTGACAGAGGTTGAGTCTTCTGGCCAGATTGGATTCTCTTGATTTGCTATAGCAGCAGAACCGATAACAGTCTTTTGACAAGTGTCATGGGCAATGACAAGATATGACCACATATGAAGAGCCCAGCAGGGAGAAATTGGGGATGAGCAACATGACCAAGGCTATGACTTCCAGTGGCCCATAGCCATGGTTGAGACTAGTGGTAGATAATACAATTGCCATAAACAACAGCAGTTGATGCAGACAAGAAAAAAACTGGAAAGCAGTATAAGCCTCTGGTGAGAGTGAATACTGAAGAATGACAAGTCTGCTGATACAGACTGAATCCACTGAATCCAGGAACAGGTTAGGAACACAGTAACACTATAAACTACACGTGCCATTGAAGCTTGCAGTGTAATCCAGGAACAGGTAAGGAACTTACTGCACATCACAGGAACACAAGATCTGAAATCAGGAACACAAAGTACCAACAAGCAGGATCCATTGATAATGATTGCAGAATAACAGGAAAAGGCTGGATCACAAGAACAACAAATGTGTAGCAGTACACACACCGTGAAGCTCAACTATGATCTTACATTGCATACAGGGAGAGCCAGACTCTTAAAGGCCAGGCAACAGATGTAGCTTGTTAATTAGTGGAGAAATATCTTATTAACTATAAAACTGCTAGTGTAGCAAAAGTCCAGGAAATAGTAGCACCTCTGGTTGTAAGGAGACACTAAAATATCAAGGTCTAAAATCTGCAGGAACCAGAACTCCAATTCTGAAACCCCTTTTCTTGTTGGCCACCTACATCCAGAGTGACAAAGCCACGCTTTGACGAGTTCCCGCACTGGCCCTGCCTGCTCTTGCACACAGGCCCATCCCATTGATAAACTGCCACCATTGGTTTGGAATTTTGGGATCACTTTGAGCACTATACCTAAAATATAGTAAATCACTATTAAATATTTTCTATTCACACAGTGGTGTAACAATAGGGATAGCAGCAGTATCAACCTTACCAGAACCAAGGAACTATGGGTGGTCACACTATGTTCCAAGTATGCTGGCTATTGCCCTCTCTTTGCAACCACAGAATTCCCAGCACAACTTATTTAGCAGTTTTAAAATGCTTTTGTTTGTTTTTTTTAAGTTAAGACTTCTGTGTTGATGCCGCATCGATGCTTTTAAATGAGTGGGGGACCTGGCTCAGACTTTGCAGAGAGGCCCCTAGGACATTGGTTACAACCACTTCTTTCATACCCTACTCCTGCTTACTAAGTAGTTTAGCAGTGCTCCTCACAGTAACTCTATGAGCAGAAACTTGGTGATTGTAGTAGCATGTATTGATATAATATTATTACTGAGTGGCAGCAGTAATTTGCCTGGTTTTTGGAACTTTATAAGAGATCCCATATCTGTATATATGACACCAGGCTCAAGAGAAGATCTCAGATGTTTAATTACCACAGAAAATTCAGATTTTCTGACAACAATAAATGAAACTCAATCGGTTACAATTCAATAAAAATTCAAATTCTACTTATAAACAGGTCACATTTTCTCTTCCAAGCAGAATATTTTTCTTTTTTTTTTTTTTTTACATATTTTCAATATTTCTGTTTCTGTCCAACTTAGAAAACATATTAAAACTTTGCTAAGTATATTGTAGGGGAAGCACTCAGTGATTCTACGCCATTGTATTAGCTGTCCCAGTACAAAACATTTACCATCATGTGCAATACAAAATATCAGTCTTCAACAACCAATGTCCTCACGAAAATACATCATTCTAATCTATACCTCCTCTAGTCTGCTGCTCATTACCTGCCAGTACAATGTCATGAATAAGAGCATTAGGCACACAATTATTCTCAATTAAAAATCCTGCACATTTGGCAAATTTAAAAGTCTGACTGCACTTGGTATCCTGGGTCATTTATACATGCATTAAATGTACACTGAAAGTATGAACAGTGTAATCCATCATAAATATGTATTCGTATTGAAGACAATCACTTTCTCTCTCTCTCTGACTCACACTGTACAGTGTACACACCAGCATCATGTTTGTACAGGGAAATTGGTATGTTGTATTTATGGTGTGATAAGTGCTTGCCTTGCCAAGCTAGATGGTGACTTATTCAGTGTAAGAAGTAGGCCTGACCTCCTTGGATTTTAGCATTGTGCAATGGCATTGCCTCCGCACGGCTGTTACTGCTAGACTCTTCATGAATTTGCTAAAAGAGCCCATTGCTTAGATAAGTTATAGAATCTTCTGCAAATGTGAACAATTAGATGTCCTGTAAATTATAATACAGACACTTATTATCTAACAGACTTATTGACCTATTGTATCTGCACATAAAAGTCGGTGCTTTAGTGTGGAGCTTCAAGGGACAGGGTTTGTACTGTTTCTGGTTTAAAGCCGCTATTAGAAATTAATATCTATCTATGCATTACTGAGCAGAAAAATATAGATGAAATAACTAAGGGCCTGATTCATTAAGGATCTTAACTTGAAAAAGTTCTTATTTCAGTCTCTTGGACAAAACCATGTTACAATGCAAGGGGTGCAAACTGAATTATATTTTTGCACGCAAGGAAAAATACTGGCTGTTTTTTCATCTAGCACACACGCTCAATCTGCCTGCTCAGTTAGAGATGCATCTCTGCTCGTAACATGGCAACCTATTGTAAAGAAAGAAAAGAGAAAACGGTGAACATATTTAGTTAAGTTTAAAAACTTCAAGGGCCTGATTCATTAAGGATCTTAACTTGAGAAACTTCTTATTTCAGTCTCCTGAACAAAACCATGTTACAATGCAAGGGGTGCAAATTAGTATTCTGTTTTGCACATAAGTTAAATGCTGACTGTTTTTTCATGTTGCACACAAATACTTGATAGCTTATTAGTACACTGAAATTTAAAGTTGATATTTGTGTGCTACATGAAAAAACAGCCAGTATTTAACTTATGTGCAAAACAGAATACTAATTTACACCCCTTGCATTGTAACATGGTTTTGTTCAGGAGAAGTTTCTCAAGTTAAGATCCTTAATGAATCAGGCCCTTAAAGTTTTTAAACTTAACTAAATATGTTCACCGTTTTCTCTTTTCTTTCTTTACAATAGGTTGCCATGTTACGAGCAGAGATGCATCTCTAACTGAGCAGGCAGATTGAGCGTGACAACCTGGCAGCCTTGTTGTGCATAAATGCACTGTATGGATTGGTAATTTAATAGACAGGAGCTGGACCAGTGATATCACATCTCAATACAGACTCAAGGTTTTGACTAGTATCAGATTTCATCAGTACACTGTCCTAAATATATGGAAGGAACTTCAGCTGTCTATAGTGCTAGGCGCCGGTAATTCCTTACTTTTTATCAGAGCTGTAATGGAAAGACAGCTTAACACTGAGCAAGTAATTTTACCTCTATAACTCGTTTCTCAACATTTTGGGCTCTAGTGGTCCTTTAACTTCCATATCTTTATAACTATTTCATTTTTGATTATTTAAAAAAAATGTACACTTTAATTTAATTTATGTATGTTTTTATTTTTATTTTTCATTTGATTTGCTTAGAAAATATATATATTTTTTTAAACAAATATTTAATTTAAAAGGTTTTCTGACACCCTCCCGCCATGCCCCCTCCTACTGATTTCATACTATTTTATCGAATGTTATGTTTACTTTATGTGTGGACAAAGTACAATTAATAAAGTATTTTTTTACCCAATGAGCTCAGTTGTTGCTGTTGGGACAATGCCGTGGGCTCATTCACACTTCTGTGCTGGGAAAATGGGCAAAAACACATTAAATCTAATGCTCTGCACTTTTACCAATACGATCTATTACACTGGTGGCATGCATTAACACGTTAGAAATAAGTTGTGTTGCGTTCCAAAATTTTAAACGCATTAACAATTTAGAGTACAATGGTTCAATTGAGCTGGTAAGAATCCATTCAACCTAAACTCAATACTCTTTTCATGCATTTATTACCATGTGTAAAAAAAAAAGTACACAGGTGTGAACAAGCACTTAATGTCTCATTTATGGCAACCTGTTGCAAGGTTCCTAATAACTTATTTCTAGAGGCTCTGCTGGCATCACACAGCAACATTCTATTTGAGCTACCTTTTCCACGAAAAAAATCTGTCCATCCGATTATCACTCTGAGCACTTTATTAGTATAATAGCTCTATTCTGAGAGGTGCTGTGTTCAATGATGTTCTGTCATTCTGTCAAGAGACATCACACAACCTATTTCTCAATGTGACACAGTCCAGTTGCAGACACTCCTAACCCATAGCTGGACAGGTAATGAGCTTCTGTTATCTCCCCCAGCTGATAACTCTGGCATTTCCACCTTTCATTCTCAGCTTATACCATTGTTTTCACACTGCTCAGGGTCCCTAATTGTTTATATTTGGATTCAGTAGCATTCAGATGTTACCTTCCAAATACAACCCACAGTAGAGCTGGTTTATCTTACAAATTCAACCCACAGTAGAAGTGGTTTATCTTCTGAATCCAACCCACAGTAGAAGTTGTTTACCTTCCAAATACAACCCAAAGTAGAACTGGTTTACCTTCTGAATCCAGCCCACAGTAGAACTGGTTTACCTTCTGAATCCAACCCACAGTAGAACTGGTTTACCTTCTGAATCCAGCCCACAGTAGAACTGGTTTACATTCTGAATACAGCCCACAGTAGAACTGGTTTACCTTCTGAATCCAACCCACAGTAGAACTGGTTTACCTTCTGAATCCAGCCCACAGTAGAACTGGTTTACATTCTGAATACAGCCCACAGTAGAACTGGTTTACCTTCTGAATCCAGCCCACAGTAGAAGTGGTTTATAACAGCTATTACACTCAATTCACCTTTAAAACTAAAAAACACAAACAATTACAAGAGAGTCCCCTATAGACGAACGCAATTAAATAGTGACAGTGTTGCATTCGAGCTTGCACTTACCTGAAGGGGTTAACAGGGCTGTAGACCCGACCAGTGATGTTGGGGGGAGGGTCTTGTGTCTTTGTATAGTATGCTGCATTTCCTGTCTGAGTCACTCGGCTGACAAAATCCCCGCCCACCCACGCCATTTTGTAATGTTAAGGAATGGTAGTTTGTTTAACTTGGTTGCTACGGCTTATTAGGTTGTTTAGTGGGGGAGGAAGGCACTGTGATCAGCAGCTGATATATACGGCTCTATCAGGTATCTGTCCCCTTGCAAGGCAATCGGTAACTCTTGTCCCTTCCGTGGGGAGGGGCCTCGCCCGGCTCAGTGAGGGAGGGTGAGTGAGTAGTGAGGTGAGTGCAGTTTACTCTGATGCCAGGTTAGGGCCGGCCAAGCAGTGGGGTTATGAGAGAAGTGGGTGGACTTAAGGCTATATTGCCATGTCCACGCTTGGTTGGGTATCGCTGGAGCTGATCAGCAGGGCTCTTTCTCCGCCACCAGGTTTAATTAGGCCAATAAATTACGTCAGTTTGCCACTTTATTCAAGTCTCCGTGTCTTTATTTTATATAAGTTGGTTATCTTATTCAAGGTATGGTGAAGGTGATGAAGGGCATACACAGTGAACTATTTATGTATTCTTTAGGGGAAATACAACTAATATTAATATATTTTGTGCCTCATTCAGAGTGTAACACTAAGATAAACATAAGAGTAAGTGTATGTGTATGTACGCTTTATTAAGAGTTGAGGATGCTTCAGGTCTGAATGAGTAGCAAATACATCGACAACAGACACACCCCTCAGTCTCTTATGTCCAAACTGCATACATATACAAAAACTTTTTATTTTCTAAGTTAAGAACACAATTGCTATAAAGTATGATTTAAATTTGAATAACCTAGCTAATACTTCCTGCCATGCGTCCAGAAAAGACTTGCTTGGCAAATCCTAATCAGTGGCTGAGCGATGACTAAAGTCTCAATAAGCGTCTGTGAATCATTTGCAAACCTCTAATTGCAAGTGGTTCACTAGTGCGGGCGTTTGTCATTATCATTCACTATTTACACGTGCCCCTGACCACTAGTAAATTAAGTCACATTTTTAGCCATATCTGCAACTACATCCCAGTCTGAATCCTTATGCAATTGTTTCAACGTGCACTTACTGTACATTGCCTATGTTACAACACCACTTCCCTTCACTGTCACACCTAAAAAACGTTTAGCTCCGTTTTTCGAGCTCCATCTCGACATGCATGCTTGTAAAAAGCATCCACGTGGATGAAGCATGAAACACTATTAAATCTCGGCAGATGAGGAACTATAGATCCCAAGATCTCATCATTGTGTTCTGTTTACATGATAGTGACTGTGCTGTTTCTGAGGGCTTCACGACAATGAAACTTTTGGTTTTGAGTTTATGAAATGTATAATAGTTACAGGTGGGAATTAGCAGAAACAAGGCAGAGATTGTCATAAAAAAAATTAACAGCACTTGCTTTGACTATGACATATAATGAAAAGTATTGAATGGCATTGCATTTACATTTTTTACTGCTAGTAAAAGATGCTAGCCAAAAGTCATGTCAAATATGTTTGACATATTCTTGGTAATTGATAATTTTATGGTCTTTGTATGCTATTTTACTATATACTATGTGAATAAATTTTTGAATGAGAATTGGCTATAATACGGATTGCATTTTATGTGATTTACTTGTAAATATCACTATAGGTGCCCCAGCGCTTGACTTACCCTTTGCATTTTTTCTAACGGTTTGGTGCACCGTGTCTCAGCTGCAGGGTCACCTATACATTACCATCTTCCATTTTCTGTAAATACCAATATTGTCTGCTAGAGCCGGGGTGATCCTCCAGGGGACTTTTCTGCTATATTCTTGGTAATAGCATTTTCACTAGCATTTGGAAATCAATGTAGACTTCTCCAAATAATCTTTGGCAGACCCAAAATGTAAAATACAATGCATTTCCATACACAACCAGGATGCAAACAGATTTCTAGTAACGCCACAAGTGGGTTTATTGTAGAGATGGTCACTGACCCCCGTGTTTTGGTTTTGGATTCGGTTTTGGATCTGGATTACCGTCGTGTTTTGGTTTTGGTTTTGGTTTTGCAAAACCGCCATTGCGTGTTTTGGTTTTGGTTTTGGTTTTGTTTGGTTTTGTTTTGCTATTTTTTGGGAAAATCCATGTTTTTGGGCCTAAATTAACCCAATTTAGTGCTCCAACTGTTTTAGAGACAAGTAATCTAATTGTTGAGGTAATAAATCATCCAAAAAAACAGTTTAATTCTTCGTTGGTAGGCCTATTCTACACACAAAACAGATTGTCTTCCTCTCCATCTATGCATATTGGCAATGCAGCCATCGTCTTTGAATGTATATTACACCCTACACTTATAGTTAAATATGTAAAGAAATGGAAAAAGCCAGTTTGGTTTCTGTCTCTCAAGGCCCCCCTCCACTTGTATAAAATACCAAAATATTCAGCCATTATAGACTGTACAATATTAATTGACATGGAGAAAGCCAGTTTGGTTTCTGTCTCTCTAGGCCCCCCTCCACTTGTATAAAATACTAAAAAATTCAGCCATTATAGACTGTACAATATTAATTGACATGGAGAAAGACAGTTTGGGGTCACTCTGTCTCTCTAGGCCCCCCTCCACTTGTATAAAATACCAAAAAATTCAGCCATTATAGACTGTACAATATTAATTGACATGGAGAAAGCCAGTTTGGTTTCTGTCTCTCTAGGCCCCCCTCCACTTGTATAAAATACTAAAAAATTCAGCCATTATAGACTGTACAATATTATGAAAAATGGACAAAGCCAGTTTAGGGTCACTCTGTCTATGACACCCTACCCTTAAGGATAAATTGCCCTAACAGCAGCCTTTCAAGATGGTATGTGATATGGAAATGCCACAAGTCCCTTTCCTCTTTGGGGGTAGATTGCACCCTACACTTACATAGAAAGTTTTAAAAAGATGTTATCGGCATCATCTTCAGCTTCATCCTCACCCTCATCAGTGTGTACGTCATCATCACAGACTATCAATTCATCGCCGCTTGAATCCGCCATTAGAGAACAGTCAGTGCTTGGATGTCTTGGATGGTGAAGGCCTTCCTCGTGGAAGATGTAGTTCATTTTTATAAACATCATTTTCTCCACATTTTTGGGAAGTAACCTTCTACGGCGATCACTGACTAAGTTCCCTGCTGTGCTGAACACTCGTTCAGAGTACACACTGGAGGGTGGGCAGCTTAGGTATTGCAAAGCAAGTTTGTACATGGGTTTCCAAATGGCCTGCTTTTCTTCCCAGTAAGGAAAGGGACTGTCTGACATTTCCATATCAACTACCTCTTGAAAGTAATCCTCCACCATCCTTTGCATGTTTATACTCATATTGGATGGAGTTATGGGCAAAGTGACACATTTTTTTGAAAAATCCTTCAAACCAGCCCAGATGTTAAATTGTTCTCGTCTGCCCCCTGTGTCTTCCCTGCTTCTTTTTTGGAAATTTAATTTTTTACGAGCAACAGCTTGAGAAAGTGAAGGAGGACACGTCGTCAAGCCGAGGCCCAGTTCAGCGGCCAACTTGCTGAGCAATAGCTCCTTGCAAAAGTTCACATCTCGCTCATTTACAAGTAAAGACTCAATGTAGGTTTTAAACCTTGGATCAAGCACAGTGGCCAAAACGTACTGATCCGAGTTCAAGATCTTAATAACTCGAGGATCATTGTGAAGCGAATTAAGTACTTGATCGACAAGGCCAACATACTTTGCTGAATTGCTTGCTTTCAGCTCCTCCTTCATTTTCTCAAGCTGCTTTTCCAATAGTCTAATTAAAGGAATGACTTGGCTCAAACTAGCAGAGTCTGCACTGACCTCACATGTCACAACTTCAAATGGTTTCAGCACCTTGCACAGCACTGAAAGGATTCCCCACTGTGCAAGAGTGAAATACATCCCCCCTCCTTTCCCAATGTCATGACTTGTGCAATATGCTTGGATGGCTTTGCGCTGTTCCTCCATCCTCTGAAGCATGTACAGGGTGGAATTCCACCGAGTTACCACCTCTTGCTTAAGTTGGTGGCAGGGCAAGTTAAACTGCTCTTGGAGCTGCTGTAATCTCCTACATGCTGTGGCTGAATGCCTGAAATGGCCTGAAATTTTACGGGCCACCGAAAGCATCTCCTGCACCTCACGGTTATTTCGTAGGAAGCTCTGCACCACCAAGTTGATGGTGTGAGCAAAACAGGGAATATGTTGGAAATCACCCAGCTGTAATGCTCGCACTATATTGTTGGCGTTATCTGAAATGACATACCCTGGGGAGAGTCCGAGTGGTATAAGCCATGCATCAATCACATCTCTCAGTTTGCGTAACAAATTGTCAGCCGTATGCCTGTTAGTGAAGCCGGTGATACAAAGAGTGGCCTGCCTGTGACAAATGTTACGTAGTGGTGTACATGCTGCTGCTGTTCCTGCTGGTGAAGGTGAATGACCAACCCAGTGGGCTGTCACAGTCATATAGTCTTTGGTTTGGCCACTTCCACTTGTCCACATATCTGTGGTTAAGTGAACAGTGGGCAGAATGGCATTTTTCAGCGCAATCTCTACATTTTTACACACTTTTTGGTATAGTTGTGGAATAGCTTTACGGGAGAAATGGTGTCGCGATGGAATTCTGTAACGCGGACACAAAACCTCAATTAACTGTGAAAAACCAGCTGCGTTTATTGTGGAGATTGGACGCAGATCTAACACTAACATTGCAGCCATGGCGTCTGTGATTCGCTTGGCGACTGGGTGACTGCTGTCATATTTGCTTCCCCTCGCAAATGATTGTTTCACAGTTAATTGCTGAAATGTAGGACTGCTCATTTTATTCACCTGCCTCTGGGATGACGATTCACCCCCAGCAGCAGCAACAGCAGCAGGACTAACGCTTTCTTCAGAGGAATCAATAATAGTGCCGGAGTCATCCAGCCTTAAGTGGGATGCCGGGCTAACTCCGAGCGCTACTGAGGATATTGATGAGGATGGTGTGGTGGGTGTATTTTGTAGCCGTCGGTATGTCGGTGAGCGGAGGGTCTTAGCTGATGAGGGAGTGCTTGTATTCTTTTGGGAAGAACTTTCAGCTTTTCCCAACACTTTGCCATGAACTCTCGTTAAATGGCGTAACATAGACGAGGTTCCAAGATGGTTAAGGTCCCTCCCTCGACTGACTGTGGCTTCACATACACTACAAATGGCTATACAATTGTTGTCTGGATTTGGGTAGAAATAATTCCACACATAAGAAGTGGATTTTTTTGTTTTATGCCCAGGCATGACAATGGCCTTTTTCTTGTCACGTGCCAGAACTGCTGCCACTGGTGCAGGACTTACACAAACAACCTCATCCTCATCAACATCCTCATTAGCGCCCTCGTCGCCTACACAAATCTCCCCCTCATCCTCTTCTAATTCCAAAGTGGCATCCTCAATTTGGGTATCACCGGCTACACTCGGGCTATTAAGGCACACATCAGCAGAATGCTCACGATTAGACATCCCACTGTTGGATGGACTCTCCACAGGGATTGTTGTCATTTGTGAATCAGAGCAAATATTCTCCTGTAATGCCTCACTGGTATCTTGCAGCTCAGCTTTGACGCGTAACAGTAGTTGTGCACCAATTGTAGCCTGGGTAACTTTTTGGGATCTGCCACTAATAGCCAAAGGTGAAGGCCTCATTCTCTCTTTGCCACTGCGTGTGTAGAATGGCATGCTTGCAATTTTTTTTTTATCGTCACTTAACTTTTGCTCAGTTACACTTCTTTTTCGCTTCAATACAGTAAATTTTTTTTTGGTTTTTGTTTTTTGCACTAATTTGAAAACACTCTGTTGTTTGACATCGCCTTGGCCAGATGACGTACTGGGAACACTAACATCAGGACTGGTGACAGAACCTGGTTGCTCATTTAGATCATATGTGGACTGCTTTGAATCCATTCTGAGCGCAAACCACTGGGGAGTGCTAAAAATTATTGAGTAGATACTGCTGACAGATATGACTTTTGACAGCCAGAAATATTAATGCACAATTAGGGAGGACACCCCAAAAACACTGAGGAGTGCTAAAAATTATTGAGTAGATACTGCTGACAGATATGACTTTTGACAGCCAGAAATATTAATGCACAATTAGGGAGGACACCCCAAAAACACTGAGGAGTGCTAAAAATTATTGAGTAGATACTGCTGACAGATATGACTTTTGACAGCCAGAAATATTAATGCACAATTAGGGAGGACACCCCAAAAACACTGAGGAGTGCTAAAAATTATTGAGTAGATACTGCTGACAGATATGACTTTTGACAGCCAGAAATATTAATGCACAATTAGGGAGGACACCCCAAAAACACTGAGGAGTGCTAAAAATTATTGAGTAGATACTGCTGACAGATATGACTTTTGACAGCCAGAAATATTAATGCACAATTAGGGAGGACACCCCAAAAACACTGAGGAGTGCTAAAAATTATTGAGTAGATACTGCTGACAGATATGACTTTTGACAGCCAGAAATATTAATGCACAATTAGGGAGGACACCCCAAAAACACTGAGGAGTGCTAAAAATTATTAAGTAGATACTGCTGACAGATATGACTTTTGACAGCCAGAAATATTAATGCACAATTAGGGAGGACACCCCAAAAACACTGAGGAGTGCTAAAAATTATTGAGTAGATACTGCTGACAGATATGACTTTTGACAGCCAGAAATATTAATGCACAATTAGGGAGGACACCCCAAAAACACTGAGGAGTGCTAAAAATTATTGAGTAGATACTGCTGACAGATATGACTTTTGACAGCCAGAAATATTAATGCACAATTAGGGAGGACACCCCAAAAACACTGAGGAGTGCTAAAAATTATTGAGTAGATACTGCTGACAGATATGACTTTTGACAGCCAGAAATATTAATGCACAATTAGGGAGGACACCCCAAAAACACTGAGGTGTGCTACAAATTATTTAGTAGATACTGCTGACAGATATGACTTTTGACAGCCAGAAATATTAATGCACAATTATGGGGGACACCCCAAAAGCGCTGGGGAGTGCCAAATATGAAGAAAAAATAATAAACCTCTATCCTCCTCTCTGCACTAGCGATTTTGGTTAGAGCAATTGCAAGAACAATATGGTATTCTCTGTCCCTGCTCTAATTAGCCTATGACTACACCCTGCTCTCTCCCTCTGTCAAATGGCGATGGATTGCTGTGGAGGCGTGTATTTATAAAGTTGAAGTATCGCGAGAACCGAGTCCCGAGATCCGACGACGTCACAATGACGTTCGGCCTCGATTTGGATTCGGAATGGGCGGGAGAGTACCGAGCTGCTCAGCTCGGTACTCGGATACCCAAAGTTCGGGTGGGTTCGGTTCTCGGAGAACCGGACCCGCCCATCTCTAGTTTATTGTCACTAGAAACAATGGTTTAAAGTTTCAGACTTCAATTTTTTACTAGCGTTAAACACAGAAATCTCATGTAATTAAAGCAGTGGGTTTGAGTTTGTATTCAGCACCTGTTACAGTAACCCCTGCCCCCACAGGGTGCTGATAATTACTTTGATTTCAATCCCTGCCTTGGTTTGGCAAGTGCAATGAAGTGCCGAAATCTCCTGGTCAGACATTCCCACCTATGAGAATAGCAAATATCATGAAATCCTAAACATCATTTGGGGAACATGTATATGTGAAAGCATAGAATGTATATGTTGATGTGATGGTTCTACTTTCATACAAACTATGCATATGTTCACATTGTTAGCAGAGAGACACACTGTATTGCCAATAGAGGGCAGTAATGGTACACAAATGATATTTTCTCAGTCTAGCATGCACGCAGCATATAAATCTTATCCAGAAAAAAAAAGTGCCCTTACCAGTCTGACTCAGGAAAAAGGGAATTACTACACTTAATTAAAGTGTATTGACACCATATGTGCTCTACCCCTGACTCCATACTATTATTAATGATCGAAAAACTGCAGGCTTATACAGGTTTACTTCTAGCTAGAATCACAGCTTTTACTCCCTCCAAAATATTAATGCAGCAATTATATATGGAAAAACAGTTTAAAACAAAACAAAATAATGATCTAAATAACTTTAGGTTTCTCAGTTTAAGAGCATAAAGAAGAAAGTGTTATTAATGATTGTGCTTCCATCGGCTTTATTCATCTGGTTCAGGACAATCTGTGGCTGCCGAGCCGTTCCTTGACTATACCTCCCAGCGTAGTGCTGAAGTGTTCCTGCCACTCTGCTAGGAGAACATGCTGGAGGTTGTAGGACAACGTAGGTTAGCAACGCCTCAGATAGACCTATATTTTAAATATCCTGCCCGTTTAAACAATATATGCTAGCACAAGCATGAAGACAGCATGACGACTGCAAACATCTATCTGTCTAGCTATGTCCAGGTTTCTAAACAATGGGGGTAAGGTTACAAACTCGTTATAGAAATTTGGCAAGTTGACTCACCTCTATTTATTACAACCTTTCCTTTCCTGCTATGGATAATAAATGTATGTGTAACAGTAACTAATCTGAGTACTGTGTATCCACTCATTATTTTTTTTGTAAGAGTCACACAATTTAAAAATCCCTTTTTCATTTGAACCGCCTGCCCGCAAATGAGGCACCCATACTTGGATCATTACCTATTTCAGGACTTCACCAATAAACCCTGCTGGAACAATCCAGTTTCCCCATTGTTACAGAACGTCCGTCTTAGAATATTTAACTATCAGGACCAGGGCAAGCGGGTGAAATCATTAGGGCAACACGGTGGCGTAGTGGGTAGCACTTCTGCCTTACAGCACTGGGGTCATGAGTTCAATTCCCGATCATGACCTTATCTGTGAGGAGTTTGTATGTTCTCCCTATGTTTGCGTGGGTTTCCTCCCACACTCCAAAAATATACTGGTAGGTTAATTGGCTGCTAACAAATTGACCTATGTCTGTCTCTGTGTTTGTGTGTGTTAGGGAATTTAGACTGTAAGCCCCAATGGGGCAGGGACTGATGTGAGTGAGTTCTCTGTACAGCGCTGTGGAATTAGTGGTGATGATGATGAGGATGATGATGAAGTATCCTGCAGTAGTAAAATAGTAGGAGCATGTTTCTCAGTGTAAGGCTCAGCTAAATGATGGTCTCACTGTCATGGAAAGCAAAGTTTCTACAACAGGGCTTCCTGGTGAAGAGCTATACAGTAGTGATAAGGAGTTCAATTAGATATATATGCTTTTTCCAGTGAGTGGGCCATTGATACAGCAATTACAGTCAGTGGTTTTTATCTACAAACTGGGATCTTCCTGAAGTCAGTCCAAGTTAGTAGTTTTCAATACTGTAATAAAAATGTTGGTATTTTTTACAGGTCACTTGTGTAATAGTAAACGCATGAAACGCATGGTTATTTCAATGATATGCACATGGTTCTCCAACCTGATCCAATAGTTCTTACTTAAAAGTAAAACATCTACTGAAAGAATTAAAAAGAAAATGAGCATGGTTTATTTTATATTTACATACCCACAAACGCATGGAATCTCTTATCCGGAAACCAGTTATCCAAAAAGTTCCAAAAGTCACAAAGGAAAAAAATAAACCATTGTTGAATTTCGTGATTTTGTGATATGTATACAGATATGCTAAAAATTATGGAAAAATTTTATCAAGAAAACCAAAGTCAAGATAATAAATCCTGTACCATTATCTGAATATAAAAAAAGAATATGTGCTTTGTTTGCAATGTAATACAGCAGTATACAGTAAGTGCAATTCAGGCTGCTGTACACAACAGAAGCAAAAAGCAGTTAAATACTAACAAAGTGCAAATGTGCAGTAATTGCTAATAACCAGACTAGTGCATGGATTAAGGTCATTTAATGAATCAACAATAATATGAATGAGCAATGCGAAAATAGTTTCTTTCAGCAATGTATCATCATCCACTTATTTTTTTACCAACTTGAAATGATTAGTGTGATCTGATTGCATCATTGGTGAGTTGAGCTAATTTTTGCACAGTACGGTATGTGAATAGAGAGTACAGTACACAGTATAGTAGATGATAACCACATGCCGTAGCATCAGTAGACAGGAGCAAGAAATGGCAAAAAAATAAAAAACAAAACTAAAACCTGATAGTCCTTGGTGTTTGGTGGCTTTATTACTTATACAGACAAATTAATAGAACACCAAAAATCCCAATCCTTCTGGTAAAACATGTTATCATGCAGGCATCATTTGCAATCAGGCAGCAGTTGACCACAAACAAAATGCTAAAAAGTTAAAATGTGAGCAGCACATTGGCCTAGTGGTTAGCACTTCTGCCTCACAGCACTGGGGTCATGAGTTCGATTCTCGACCATGGCCTTACCTGTGTGGAGTTTGTATGTTCTCCCTGTGTTTGCGTGGGTTTCATCCAGGTGCTCCAGTTTCCTCCCACACTCCAAAAACATACTGTTAGGTTAATTGGCTGCTATCTAAATTGACCCTAGTATGTCTGTCTGTGTGAGTGTGTGTCTATATTAGGGAATTTAGACTGTAAGCTCCAATGGGGCAGCAACTGATGCAAGTGAGTTCTCTGTACAGCGCTGCGGAATTAGTGGCGCTATATAAATAAATGATGATGATTATGATGAAATGTTACAGCTTCATTTGATAATATATTAAGGAATCCCTGAATTCATATTTTAGAATTCAACTAAATAGCAAATTATTTTATAAATAAATACTCATCCGAATTTGAACCCTTGAGCTTGAATTTAAAATCAATTATAATGGGCCTAAATGATAAATCTTCTTTGTAATTTTCACTGTTGGTAACTCTGTGTAGACTAAAATCTCAATGAAATCAGAATTACAATAGATTTCATGTTCAGCATTTGACTGAACCTGAATCTGGCTAAAACTGGCTACTGGTGAGTCTTAAAGTGAATCCTGGATTTGATGTGTCCCTATTATATACACTGAAAATTGCAATCACATATACATATATTAAGAAAAATGATCACACAACAGAGAGACTTCTGATTCACAAGGGGACATTTACTAAACTGTCGGTTTAAAAAAGTGGAGATGTTGCCTATAGCAACCATCAGATTCTAGCTGTCATTTTGTAGAATGTATTAAATAAATGACAGCTAGAATCTGATTGGTTGCTATAGGCAACATCTCCACTTTTTCAAATCTGCAGTTTAGTAAATATTTGTCTTTAACATAGTAGGAGAGAAGCTTGTTGGAATGGTAATGAAATCTGTTGCAACAAACTCTGCTCCTCCTATAATTAACCCATGTTCCACCTGGTTTAAATGATTAATCCTGGGAATCATCATTTTCCAGCTACAGATTTTTTTCCCCAATAAATAAGTTTGTTAACACATTTTTTGATAACTTAAAACTTGAACATAAAACTCAGAACTTTAATTTCCAACTTTCAAGCTTGTGATCTATTAGACGTATCCTTAAAATACATATCACCCTTTTCTAGGACCTAAGTGCTGTTTAGTAGCACAGTTGCTGCTAATCGGGTAAATAGTGTCGCCTACGCTCCTGGTAGGAGAGATGAAAATAACACATGTATGGCTTGTACTAACTGTCTGCGACAAAGCTAGACGTTATCAAGCAACACCATGGCCAGCGCATGATGTCATCGCCTCCCTCCAGGGGGGGGGGGGTGAGGTCATTAATTGAACTGCTCACTGAGATAAGAGGCCATAAAAATAAACAGAGCTGCTGCGAAATGGGGTTGACTGTGTAGTGAGATCCTTAAAGTGTTTGGAGGGGGCTTGTGTCTGCCTTTAAGTAAAAGCAATTTTCTCTCTCCTTCGAGGCTCTGGTGAAAATATACAGGAAGGATCAGTGGCTCGGAGATATTTTAAACTGTAATCTAGAGCTGAGCTGATATTCGTAATGTTGTTCTCGGTCTGATTAACCCTGGTGTTGCTGGCAAAAACTATCAGTAGTTCTGGCCAGAGAAACATGTATGAGACATTTGCAGAGACTGCAGATCGGCCAGATCACAGGGTTCTCTCTAGGGGCTGATTCACAGCTTGGCACTCTAGAGCTGATATATAGGACATGGCATGGCAGAGGCTATGACAGAAATGTATAAATGTATTAAGAGATTCAACATGCACAGAAAGGAAAACAAAGAGAAAACTTATTTAAGGAAGTGCTTCTTTGCTAGCACATCACCAGGTTTCCCATGAGATAAAATATAAACACTTTATTCAGCAGGTTAGTAGACATCAATGTGCACTGCAGCACTGTACATATGAACGTTGCAGTGACCAGTCCCTTGTACCATCTATAGATTAATATTAGGTGCTGAAACAGCAAGGAAGAATTAAAATACCTTTGGTTCTCCAGCTGTTGGAGAACTAAAAGTCCTAGCATGTCCTGACTCCTGTAGTAACCAAATGACATAAAACTATTCATGGCTGATCCCCAATTTACCACTTTGGGACTGTATCTCACATCAATTAGCAAGTTTCACATTGCGAGGTACACGGTCACTTTATACTAGCCACCCCATGTACCCCCCCACGTCTCTGGGCCAAGTGGGAATCTAAGGATAAAAACAGGTGAATCCATATACTACATGGGGGAATATGAAACTATATGGGAATAAATGTTAGGTGGGCATGTTGGCTTTGTGGGCATTTTTGATATATACTTAGTTTATATGAATGTAATTTGGCAATATGGGACATATTGGCTATATGGGTGGCTTAAAAGGGACAGTTGCATCTGACTTACATGGTATTTATTGTACATCAATGATTTACATTTCTTCTGTAAACCATTTTTACCTTAGCGTACATGCTAAGCATTCACCTCTATGCGTCAATAAATATATTTAATTAGCATGCAAATATAACATTTTAGTACATGGTACATGCTATTTTACACAGTGGGTTTTGCCATATGGAGTGAACTGCGTAGCATTTTTGCCATATCAACAAGTTCATTTATCTGTTTTGTTTATTGCACTCAATTTATTGTACTCATTTTGTGCTATGCAGTACCAAAATAACATTTTCCTACTAAAGGGCCTATGGTGAGTTGAACGCAATTCGCGTTTTTGGCGTATAATATACTTTTTTACATCTTAGCTAATTTTCCTACTAGTGCTTTGTGCACTTGCACAGAAGTAAAAAAGCGCATTATATGGCAAAAATGTCAATTGCGTTAAACTCACCATGAGCCCCTAAGTTTACCTCTTACTCTGGGAGCGTGTCCCGACGATCTCACGGTAAGAACAAAATGTCGAGCTGGATCCTCAATACGATACCAGAGCCTAAGTGTACAGTTTTTCATGTTTGTGTCTTTTGCTAGGTTAGGCATTACATCATGACTGGGAGATGGAGCACTAACCTGTCTATCACCTCTAGCTTCCTATATTTCCTCAGTTCACAGTCCAGGAATTTCTCTTCCCCGTACTGTCTCAGGGACCTGTCTGGAGAGCTATCTTTCCATAAACAATCCATCAGTCTTCAAATACTTACAACAAACATCTTGTAATTGGAAACAGTATGTGGCGGTTACTTGACAGCAGAGTCCTTCCTGTCCCCCATTCGTGTGCCTCTGCTTTAACCCCTCTCAGGGAAGCTGTGGGGCTTCATCAGTGAAAGAAGAGAAGCCAGGAGTGGTGCTTCTATGTATGTGCTATCACAGTTACCGAAAGAAAATATTTTTTTCATTAATTTATGGAAAATGCAAGGGTACATCACAGAACTTCCTCTGGTTTCTCTCTGCACTGCTATTCTCTGTCTCAGAGCATGACCTGTCCTATTTTTATGCAAAACATTCTTCTCTCACTCAGTACATAGCTAAATCTGCTCAAACTGGTTACAGTAAATTGCTTATATCAATCTAGACATTACAATGGCCTTTGATGATTTAAAAACAACTTATCTATTGTAGAAAACAAGAACTGTCAATTCTTATGTCCATTTCTATGGACCAATTAAATTTATAATATAATATTTAACATCCACAAAATGGCACAATCTTCAGTTAACATCATAAAGTGGATTCTAGTGGACCAACAAGGCTTTACCACAAGGCATCTGCTTATATGCTTATATCTACCAAGTAGAAAAGCGTCCCTTTTCTGAGAGATGATTTTTCATGACAGTTTGATCTCTAGTGATGGTACATCTACACTATCCATCGAGTTCTGTTCGCGTCATTTACTTTTACAACAGCAAAGAAGGCATTTTGGGAGTTTTCACTAACGTTATTTAAAGAAAATAGGCACAGATAATGTGAAGAATTAATTATGTCCTCATATTCTAAAATATTGTTCAATCAGAAGAATGGCCCAACGTTTTCCTTATATCAAATTCTTCCTTGCTCACAGTTTACAGAGATTGGCTATTGTCCCTAATGTGCTGATATCAGGTGAATTTACTGACATAGGTCCTGATATGGGTGCCTCTCTGGGCATCTTAGATGTTGACCTTTCCTATGCTGAACATACCATGCAGCAGAGCTGAACATCCTGTGCCTTTTATAATTTTTGAAGTCTTTCTATATTGTACACAGAGGACCAATTTGAATATTTTTGAATTGAAACCAAAATCTCTATTGATGCAGTTTATCTATAATATTTCGCAAACCAATATACAGCTGCTTTGTCAATATAGGTCCGGGGCGTTAAGAGTTAATTTACCAATTCAGCGGGCCACTCTCAAGGGCTATGAACATGTGTGACTGGGCTAGCTGGTTTGTGCATGCACCGTGGAACTGAAAGCCCACATAATTGTTTTCTTAAAAAACAATAGTATTATTTCATTTTCTTCTATTTTGAGATAGTCGTAACAGAACAGAATCTTATCTCTGGTGGGGTTTACTGCCAGCGACAGCAGTGGTTTCACCGGTGGCCCCTCTTGATATAAAAGGTGAAGCCATATTGCTGCCAGGCTTTTTGCTATATAAACATACCCCAATGTATGGTAATCTGTGAGCATTTAAAATATGTCTCTTTTTTGAGCATGCAGTTTAAAACTGGAATCGGTTATTCTAGCAAAATTATATTCTATTTTATTATATATTTTGAACAAAAGAATGGGAATTATTTTCCAATCTACATTGAACATTTCTCCATTAACTTCATTTACACCCCTTCCCCCAATTCTTAGATTAGAGCAATTTCCCAATAGAAAGTAATTGATAATGCCTTGTTAAACAAGGTTTAATATTTAAAAAATATAAAATGTGGTGAATTAAGTTACAGTAAAGGCTTTCTAAATAGGTCACGATGAACAAAGTATATCTCATTTATATTGTCAAGAATGAAAACCATATTACACACTTCAGATGTTTGCAGGAACACTTCAATGTACATTCTTAAATAGGTAAATTACAGTGATGTAGTTTTTATGTGGAAAAGGTACAGAAACAATACATCCATTTTTAATAAATAGCCCTTTCTTGCTGCAATGTAAATATAGGCAATGGTGCACTTTGTGTGCATATCGTCAATGTCATCCTTCACAATAAATATATACCTGTTATTGGTGAACAGATTTTCTAATGTGATCCAGTTTGGAATAGTCTGTAATATATTTATCTCAGAGGATGGTTGTAATAACCAAGGGCACACAATATATTTCAGAAGGTTGTTTTTGTAAATTTAAGGGAGATTCTTAAGTAGAAATGCAGTAAATTAGTGAATAGTAAATTATTTAGGGGTGTTTGAAGCTATACTGGTAGTCGATAAGGAAACACAGACTTCCAGCGGTCAGGTTTAGATAAACAATGGCCAGGGCTTAAAAGAGAACTAAAGATAAAACAGAATTGATTTATATGAAAAAGTAATCCTAGAGAAAAGTAATCATAGCTTGATAAGGGATGAAAGTTACACATACATCACAGCTTCTACCCTTCTCATATTAAGGGTGAGCTACCATGAGATTCTGGGTGAGCTTGGATGCTAAAGTGACCACACACAGGCAATCCTGATTCTGAACACAAGAGCTGCAAGACCATAGATCAATTTGACCACATGTGTGTGAGGAAATTGGAAGATATATGGCGCTGGTTACTGGATCACTTCGGACTTCCCTGTAGCCTGTTAGTAAGGTAGGAATCTGAGGTATTTAGAGAACATCTGCGGTCCTCTTCTGACGGCACTTACCAATATGTGACAACAGAAAGCTTACTTTGAACACAAATAAACGTGTATTATATAATGGAGTGCTGTCTGACTTTGTTAGGGAGGGTCCAATATCAGCACAAGATTGACCCAATTGGAGACCTTAAGCATGAAACCTTTAGCACCCTTACCCCTGCTCTAACCACTAAACAGATAATAATATACGATAGTGATCAGTACACCCAACATACAGAACAAGACAAGTTATACCGTACATTTGTTCATAAACATTGATAGGATGTGAATTAATACTAGGAACTGAATCTACCATCACGGACAAAAGTTGTAGTAACGTGCAGTTTGCTGGGACCGGGAAGAGGGATAAACAGAAGAATCAGTGACAAAAAGGCAGGGATCACAGGTCCTGTTGTGAATGCAATTTTGGTTTTCCTGCTTTGGACAATCAGCATGAAAACTGTTTTGACTGTGAAATCTGGGCCAATATCAGCAATGATGATTCTCTGCCTTCCAAGTCTTGCTGTATTTATTGAATGCCACTGGAACACACATAATCACAAAATCCCCCACAGAACTGCTGGGTAGCCACCAAGTCATTTTGTCGTGTATAGAGACCTATATGGATGTCTTGTCTCCGTATATATAGAGAAAAAACAAATACTGCATCTTACATCCACCATACTGGGCATGAGAAGTGTTATTGTTTTATAGTCTTATAATAAACCATAATAAAATTATTTACAGCTTTTCATATTTTTTTAATCCTTTCCCTCTCATTGGTGGTCATTGGTCGCCACAATAGCTAAGAGTGAATGTCTTTACAGTCAAAAGCAGCAAAACTGTGGGCTTACTTGTAATGGTTTTAGCCATGACCAGGCAAACAACAGCAGTTTCAAATAATGAGGGTTTAGTGAAACCTCTTGGCTTCCTAATTATACAGCTGCTGCAATAGTGGTTTTAATGTGGAACAACTCATTGCAGTGGCCACTGTGCTACAAGCTCAGGAGGTAGCTGGGCAGCCAGGAAATTGGATAGCTCCCCTGTAACATGGTAAAAATCATTATTTTTGCTTTTAGGAAACAATATATAGTAAGATGTGGAAATAATTTATTCTGCACAGATGCTTTATTTCTTTGCATATTTGTATGTTAATATGAGTAGGTGCTTCACAGGATTGTACAAGGAGTTTGTGTTTCAGCACAAAGAGAACTACACCCAGTGGTATGGGTGCTTCCGGTCCAAAGCAAAGTTATCGTGCACACCAAGGGCCTGATTTTGAGTTAGGAGCAAATCAAAGTAAAGGAGTAACTTTGCACCTTGGCTAAACCATGTTGGGTTAGAGGGGGGGGGGTAAATTTAAAATGTAGGGACAGCGTTATCTTTGGGGTAGGGCATGTCATAGATCAACTTTAATTTCAGTGTAAAAATAAAGCTATCATGTATTTGTGTGCTAGATGAAAAAACAGCCAGTATTTTTTCTTGCGTGCAAAAAAATAATTCAGTTTGCACCCCTTGCATTGTAACATGGTTTGTCCAGGGGCAAAGGTGCTCCTTTTCTTTGCTTTGCTCCTAACTTACAATCAGGCCCCAAAATTCCAGTTGCAGTCATTATTTCCACATTGAGCAGAATAAATGTGGTGCACACAGCAATGTTTTGGGAGGACAATCTGTCTTCATTAGTCAATTTTTGTGAAATAACTAACATAAATGTTTAAATTAGGCACCAAAGTGATGTGACGTAATCAGCATATTTAATGATTTAACATATTCCTGTCCAAAGTACCAAATGCATATAAGTCAATTTCCATAACAAGAAAACTTATCTATGAAAAAGTAAAAAAATGTAAACATTTGCAATTAACCTGAACATATTTTAGCCAGTCAAAGCCTTGTTTTTCAAAACATGTCAAAATGTTCTTATTTTAGTGTAATATTGTACACTGACTGACACAGAATATATCAATAGTATGTATTTGAAAGTTACAATAGAAAAATGATCTGAGAGCAGGGCCGGATTAAGACACTGTAGGCCCCTGGGCTAGAGGTACTGTGAGGCCCCCATTTGTCAAGCGACTTATGCCTAATCCAATATTATTGGGGTCTCCGCAGTAATATCGGATTGGGCATAAGTAGTTTGAGCTGTATTCCTTTTAATAAACCAAATCAGTATCTCCCCCAACAGTGCCAGCCATCACCCTGCTGTAATGCTCTCCCACCCCTCCCTCTCCAGCCATGATCTCCCCCAACAGTGCCAGCCAAAACCCTGCTGCAATGCTCTCTCACCCCTCCCTCTCCAGTCATGATCTCCCCCAACAGTGCCAGCCAACATCCTGCTGCAATGCTCTCTCAGCCCTCCCTCTCCAGCCATGATCTCCCCCAACAGTGCCAGCCAAAACCCTGCTGCAATGCTCTCTCACCCCTCCCTCTCCAGCCATGATCTCCCCCAACAGTGCCAGCCAAAACCCTGCTGCAATGCTCTCTCACCCCTCCCTCTCCAGCCATGATCTCCCCCAACAGTGCCAGCCAACATCCTGCTGCAATGCTCTCTCATCCCTCCCTCTCCAGCCATGATCTCCCCCAACAGTTTTAATCAACATCCTGCTGCAATGCTCTTTCATCCCTCCCTCTCCAGCCATGATCTCCCCCAACAGTGCCAGCCAAAACCCTGCTGCAATGCTCTCCCACCCCTGTCATGATCTCCCCCAACAGTGCCCCCGCCCGCCCCGAGCGTTTACCTCCGTCTTCAACTGGTGTTCTTCATTCAGTCACTCACTCCCTATTGCCTGTACTGTCCTTCCGCGACGTGCAGCAATCTCCTTACTGAGGAGACAGTCTCACTCTCGCGAGATCTCCTCAGTAAGGAGAATAATGAGCGCCGCGGAAGGACAGTACAGGCAACAGGGAGTGCCTACTTTGTCTGCAGCCTGCCATTTGATGTGAGTCCCGTGACGTCACGTTCATTCAGTGGGACTGGGAGTCGCCGACCGCGGTACAGACTGTAGCGCGGCCGGCGGCTCGCTACAGCTGAGCAGAATTGTTTTGAAAAAAATAGTAGTTTTAAGGGCCCCACGGATGCCCGAGGCCCCTGAGCTGTAGCCCAGTTAGACCTCGGGTTAATCCGGCCCTGTCTGAGAGGAGATTATTTCTTATTTCTATATCTCTAACTTCATTCTCCAGTCACTTTGCCTCACATGTGGTAGTTGCGGCCAGAAGAGATTGAGAACTACTGCTTAATCCAACTTCAAAAGTATGTCCTTCTAACATACGGGCCTATTAATCTGCAGTGATATGGCTGACTTCCTATCCCTGCTTATCTCCGAAAAATAAATATCTTATCGCTGCAATTGATCAATAAATTGCCAGAGCAACTGAACTATACTCAGAGTCGGAATTATTGAGCTGTGGACCTCGGTGCAGGGAAGCCGGGAGGAGGGAACCAGGGCCCACAGCTCGCTAGATCCCCATGCAGCGGGCCCCATTACAGCGCACCTGCTGCACCAATGCTTTCGGGGGATATGCGTATGAGTGACTTGGACTTTAAGTTCCACTAATAAACAAATAAAAAATGTATAAAAAAAAATATTTAAAAATAGATAAAAGGTAAAATATAAGATAAAAGATAAAATAGATTTAAAAAACATATTTAATATATTGACGATTCAAAAAATACTTTATTGGAATAACAAAACATTTTTTCATCCATTTTTTGTTGGCGGTGGTGGTTGCAAGTTTTGTTATAACATATTACAATATAAGCAACTTGTCAAAATGGATGTGTCTTACTGCCTTCATTGTAAAACTATCAAATTTCATTCACTTGCATTCCCATTACATTTCTCAGACCATCACCTCTAGATTTCCATATCGCCACTTCTAGAATTTCACTTTGACCACTGGCAACACAAATTGTAACTGTCTTTGTATTCTAATAATGGCTATTTCAGGTGAGATCTACATTTTTCAGTGCAAAAATAAGGGTTGCAAAATACTGTTTTGTTACTTTCTCATTTTTTTTTTACACTTTTCATGTTGCAACATAGAGTAGCATCAACAGTAAAGTAAGGATGGCAGCAAATAAAGACACATAAGAAGGACAGAACATGCCTTCTTATACCATTTAACAACATTTACAGTTGACCAATGTCACAATATAGTACTATGACACTTGACAATAGAAGTAGAGGAGGTCACAGATAAATAATTAAGAATAGTTCTCCAGTGTAACATTGATTTCCCTTTTCTGTACCTGCTTACACCCCCTCCATAATGATTCTTTGCTATATTTATTATTTACTAATGTTTTTATTTTTATGATTACAGTGTTGTTTACTTGTGTACAGACACCACAAACTGATTAAATACCTGCATGGAAATGATTTGTTAGGACTGTAAATCCACGTCTCCATGCTACTTTCCTCCTTTCTGCAATAAACTGCAAGACAGTATGCTAAAGTATGCTACATTTCATAACACATTATAGCAAAATCTAGTAGCATAACATTCTCTGAAATATAGTATATTACAGTGTATTAAAGAAACAGGAAAGCTTCATGGGAACACAAGTCTACAGACCTGTTAAATAATTTTATGTCTGTGAGCAGAAAACTGTGTGCAGAGTGTGTACACAGTTCAATCTGTGCTTGTATTGCAGGATAAAGTACAAATAAAATCGGATGTGGTTTTCAGATCCAAACCTCAGGATTTACTATCTACTTACTATCCTACGGATTGGAGACTGAAATCTAAGTCTGCATTTGAGGTGTTGCCGTTTGCAAACCCTTAAACCACATGCAGTTCAGCCCAAACTGGATGAAGTTTAAGCCAAACCATATGGTAGATCCTGATGTAAAACATCCGATTTGTCCTCCTTCCATTTTCAACAAGCCCATTGGTACTCAGCATCTAGCCCAGTCCTCTGGGGTGGGAAGGGGGCTTGAAAAAATTATTTGATTGGGCCCCAGCACCTAGAAAGTGTGGCCAAAGGCTGAGTAGCTCTGGGTCTCTCCTTGGCCAACACTTGCAGTGCATGTTCTTATGGCATCAGAAGTGCAGGTATCACTGATACTGCCACAAGAGGGTGCTCTATATCTTGAGAGTATTACCCTGGCACCCACCCGCCAGGGGTACCAGGAGAGGCCTAGTAGTACTCAGCATTAGTGTGGGTGCCTGATCAACAGCCCCCCTTCCACCCCAGATTACCGGCCCAATGCTGAGTAGGTTGGACTTTTGAAAATGGAAGTGAGGGGCTATTTTTTATTTATTTATTTATTTTGTATGCGGACAGGCAATTTAGCTCAAACAACATGTGGTGTGAGCTATCTCACCATGTCGTTTTGGTTTTTTTTTTTACTAATAACTGGCGGTTTGCCATGTGGTTTGGCAACCCACAGCTTAACACATGGAATGGTTTGTATACCTTCCATGTATTAAATTTGGGATTGCGATTTAAAATAATTTGGTTTGATGTGCGGTTAGGCCTTTAGTAAATTGCGCTTTTTCATATCGACACATCAAAGCGTAGAAAAACCTGTAGTTTGATCAAACCGCAGGTTGGTAAATCTCCCCCTGTTTCTCCAAGAGTCACCACATGTATTGGGAATATTCTGGCTACAGTTACAAAGGAACTCTATGTGGCCCTACTGTAAATTATTATATAATATTATAAATCTTCTCAAATATTTTGTAGTTTGGGCATCTTTTCATTTGTCTGACCTCTGTTCTGTTGCGTGAGAAGTGAACAGAGGACGAATGAATTGTCATGTAGATCATGGATCTATATGTAGAATTAGATTGGCAGTGTACACGGGCTTCTTAATTCAATTTATGACAAGACATGGACGGGAGAAGTAAAACATGTTCTACTGAATCCTTCTTATGTTCATTAACTGTTTTTTAAAGGAACCTGTGTGTGCTGTCAATATCTCAATGCAAACATCTTTCTCCTCTCCAATTACCTTTATATAAATGTAACAGATGACAAAAGGATGTAAAGACATTTAGCCCTGGATTTATACCAATGTGCCTGTATGGTCCGCCCAGCACACTTCATGACGGTATGGTCTTTGCAGATCACAGCACAAACTAGAAGTGCACCAAGGTGTTCAGGGAGGCAGACAGATCTGAAGAGGAGCACTGAGTATAAATGTAATTGTCACATCATTGTCCAACCATCACTTTAGGATCACCCCTTCATTGAATTAAAGTTTTCTGGTTTTCTCCTAAAATACTGCTCAGTTTAACCTCATTAATTGCTTAAGTGATTATTTTATTATGTTTGGAGCTTTTTTACATTGGGTAAAATGCATGTAGCAATGCGATTTTGTGCTGAAGTGAAATGTAAGGTGCAAAATGCATCACATTAATAGTGCAAAATTCATGTATTTTCAAAAAGAATTATGTGCAGTATCCGACCTATATGGCATTGCGTATATGATAATCACCATGTGCTTAATTCCTTACATTGACCCACTGTATATTATTTAATACCAACATGTACTATAAGTAGTAGCACAGTTTTGAGAATGCTTATAATGACACTATGGGATACATTAAATTATCTGCGTTGTTCTTTAGAACGTGGCTCTTAAAGCTGCAAGCAAAATTCAGCTGAGAAATCACTGTAGTAACGGTAATAATGCACATCTTTTACGGTAGTAACGGTAATAGTGCGCGGGCTGTGTTGATCTAAAGGACCTGTCCACCCATGTGATTATGTTAGTGAGGAATGTAAATGACAGGGGCAGTGTCATGATGTTGGGAAAGAAAAGGAGATAAGTGGAAAGCCACAGACTGAGAATTAGACAGTGGAAAGAACTAGGTCCCCAATAGCACAAAATAATGATGTGTGGCTCCTGTCAAACTAATGGGGGAAAACAGTGTTGTCAAGCACACATTTGTGTTAAACAAATTTCCTACATCCAACTTGTTACTAATGATCAGTAAATTTAGGGATAGCAGCTATAATTTAAAGCCATATAGGGAAAGACCCAAGGACTACAATGAATTGTACAAATGTATTATTTGAGTTTCCAAACCTTGCACCCAACATACTCCCACTAGCTGGCAGTGTAAGCATTGAACGTGCAATAAAATAGGTGTTGTATTAACATAGATAAATTGGGTTTGATTTATCCACTGTTATCTAGATGTTAATCCATAGCTGATTCTATGTTCAATTAATCTCAATTGACGAAAAAGAATTCCTGTCCATTTCCAAAATCAACAATCTGTGGATCAACATCATCTTATAGGTCAAGGACACAGAGTATAGGTCACCATACCGTTTGGCATTGGAATGTTTACATTTTCTCTTTAATTCTTATTTATAAGTGACTGTTGGTTTTTCTTTGTATTTAGATATTTGGGTTAGGTCGTCATGATCATTACATTGATTTTCAATAATATATCTAAGTAAGCAATAATAAAGTACCATAAAGGCAGTATTACTTACCTGTTACTACATAGTTGGCTTAAGGCATTGGGAACTTCTATGTACTGAAATGGTGCAAAAGCTCTGCCCAGCTAAGAACAGGTTAAGTTGAGACAAAGAATAATTTATTTGCAAATATCCAAAATTTACATTAATGTCAGACGTAAAAGCTACTGTCAGAAATAGCTGTAAAATTGAAGGTGCGACTAGCACAGAGGAGCAGCTGGGAGTAATTCACACACACAGATCTCTGAAAAAGCACACACACGCTTAAAAAAAAGACAGAGTTTTGAAAACCACATGGCCTCAATGATATTTTTATAGCGCTTCAAGCAATTTACTTCCACAACTTAAATGGTTTCAAGCCTATCCAGCTCAAAATTACACGCAGAACATAATAGTGAGTGAGGCCAGAGATACAGAAGCAGAAGACTTGTAGTTGTATTCTGGCAGGTTTATGAATGAATCATCACTGACTTCTGCTGACTGCCCAGAGCATGTTTTGTCAGACAGACACAGCTGGCGTCTTTATCTGCAAATATCTGTAATGTTTCTGAATAGGTATAGAATGGTTAATTGACTGTATCACTAATATGTAGAAAAATTACCAAGGTTCAATATGGAAAAGGAAACAACTTCCTGATAAAAAAAATATGTATAACATGGTCATCTTGCTTAAAGGAGTTGGTCACAATCTGTCGATGCTAAACCTGTCGACAGCCAGACTACTGACACCAAAATGTCGACAGTCAGAAATGTCTACAGGTTCTTTGTTTCTATGTGGTTAAAATGGCGACATTTATGACTGACGACAGGTAGTACATTGACATTCACAGTGTCGACATTCAAATGGCATTGTCAGCATCAGCGACATGCCAGAATAATACAGATAATGCATTAAAAACAACCAGCATGTCGTCACCCCTCCCAAAACATATTAACCCTATGCCCATACAGTCGCCGGAACCGCCGGCACATCAGTACAGCCACTGGACTTGTCAGCAAGAAACAATAAATAATGTAGAAAAAACAAATAAATAAACCCTCAGTACATAAAAAAAACAGAAAGTGTGGGTCTACCAGATTTTTATAGTGCCAGTCTGGCCTGGGGGCACTATAGTAGGGGTACCTGTAGCATGGGATTCCCCTAGGCTGATCAGCACTGGGGTTGGATTCTCTAGGGAGATGGGGCTCTGCAAAAAATAATTGCCCCCGCTGCTGAAAGCACTAAGGCTCTTCCCACACCTCTAGGCCGTGGGTGTAGGGTAATAAAATATATTTAATATTAAAGGCACCATTTTGTCCCTGGGGGACTACAGGTCCCAGCCAGCACAGGCTGTTATTACCAGTTTGGCCATGTTGGTGCTTGTAGTACTGCCTATTCTAAACTATGGGGTAGCTGCCTCTTTTAAACTATAGGGGGTGCTTCCTATTCTAAACTATGGGGGGTCTACCTATTCTAAACTATGTTGGGGGCTGTCTATTCCAAACAATAAGGGGCTGCCTATACTAAACTATGGAGGCGGCCTATTCTAAACTATACTGGCCTACCTATACTAAATTATGGGAGGTTGCATATTCTAAACTATGGGGGGCTCTCTCTATACTAAACTATAGGGGAGGCTGCCTATACTAAACTATGAGGGGGCTGCCTATCCTAAACTTGGGGGTCTGTCTATTCTAAACTATAGGGGGCTGCCTATTTTAAACTATAAGGAGAGGGGGCTGTTTATACTAAACTATATGGGAGGCGGCCTATACTAAACTATGAGGGGACTGCCTATACTAAACTATGAGGGGACTGCCTATACTAAACTATGAGGGGCTGTCTATTCTAAACTATAGGGGGCTGTCTATTTTAAACTATAAGGAGGGGGGCTGTCTATACTAAAATATAGGGAGGGGGGCTGGCTATACTAAACTATAGGGAGTGAAAGGGGGGCTGCCATACAAAACTATAGGGAGGGGCCCCGGACCCTCATGGTTCTGCAGGCTTTGTGTAGTGATTTCATCTGAAACTGACGCAGACCCTGGATTCATTGCAATTTTCTCACCCAACTATCTATCTCTGAATAACAAATAAACAATATAATGGATGCTAAAAAGACCTTAAGAATATGGTTAAGCCAGTGGTGGGATTCAAATAAATTAACAACTGGTTCTCTGCCCTAATAACCGTTTTAAGTATATAAAAATATATCAATATCAAGAGGCAGTTATCTAGTCAAACCCAGGTGTGCGTATAAAATATTTCTTATTTTATGCTGCTAATATCAAGATAATAATAGTAATGAGTCATGTTATGCCACACAGTAGTGACCCCAATTCATGTTATACCACATTATGCCCCTCTTCATCACACTCTGCCATGCTGACTTTGCTCTCCCTTCAAACTCTGCCATGCTGACTTTGCTCCCTCTTCACACTCTGCCATGCTGCCTTTGCTCCCCCTTCACACTCTGCTATGCTGCCTTTGCTCCCCCTTCACACTCAGCTATGCTGCCTTTGCTCTCCCTTCAAACTCAGCTATGCTGCCTTTGCTCCCCCTTCACACTCTGCCATGCTGCCTTTGCACCCCCTTCACACTCAGCCATGCTGCATTTGCACTCCCTTCACACTCTGCCATGCTGCTTTTGCTCCCCCTTGCTTCCGTTCCTTCATTTACCTTTTCTATCGACTTCTTTCTTCTCTTGTCTTCTGTCTTCTTGCTTGCCACCGACTCCTCTCTGCGCCGCTCCTCACTAAACGTTGGGCGTGATGGCGTCATGCCCGACATTCAGTGTGGACAGAGCAGGGAGGAGGAGTGATGATGCCCCGGACAGGTGAGTATTTTTTTATTTTTTTTAAAGGGCCTGCTTTCCCCCAACAAAGAGGGTGGACTCAGCTTGTAGCCACCGGCTCGCCGAACCAAGCCTAAAATTAGTTATCGGTTCTGGCGAACCAGTGAAAACCGGCTGAATCCGACCACTGGGTTACGCTGCAGCTCTCATCATTAAGCTCTAAAACCTCAATTAACAAAATGGAAGAAACAAATAGACGAGAGCTCTAAGCTTCAAACCAAAACATTAGATTATTAAAATATGGAAATATAAAAAATCTAATATAATACATTAGAGTTGGTGTCTGACTAATCAGACCATAAATGTAACACAGTCAAGATCAAATAACTTTGATTTTTTTAAATATTCACCTAGTGCAAGTTTATGTTGTTAATTAGTTATATGCATGCACAAACAGCAAAATTTGCAAACAGGCGCCAATCATCTATAAATCCACGACATTCAATAATGAAAAGTCCAGAAACCAAAGAGGTATATATGGGTACACAGGAAGTCCTATGTTCCAAAGGGCACGGATGTAGAATCTTCTAATAAAGTCCCGAATATTTCAATGTTCCTCGTAGATCATACATAGGAAAGAAAAAAGAAAACAAAAAACATAGTGCAATCCACATATATATCAAGATGTGGATAGAGGAGAAAAAATCCCTATGTACTCCGTGCAATAGTAAATAAACGGGAACACCTCACGTGATGACGGGTTAAAATTAACCCCTCAGGGTTGCGCACTCACCAAATAGTCTGATAAAACAAGCCTGTATCAAAAGATGTAGTTCTTCACGTCCGTCAGTCCTCTAATACAAATTCACTCGATAATGCCGGACAGATCATGTGGTCAAACCGAAACCATAGTGTAATTCTTGATATACATCGATCCGCTTATGCAGAGTTTCCTTCGCTTAAACCAGACTCCAATAAAAGAAGAAATACTCCATAGTGTAACAACGTATGGGTGATTTATTAAAAAACAATAAAAAACAAACAGACAAATAAACGTCAGCGGGACCGGATAAGTAGGGATAGGTGGACCCTTACCGTGCTCAGAAAGGCAAAAAGCGTGTCTGATGGTACATATATGTAGCGAGCCAAGTCCCGGGAAACTCACTGCAACAAAACTCCGTTCTGCCAGTATTAACCACCCGATCAATGGAAACAGGAGCACTTCCTACTACAGGTCTCTCACGTCTGACGTCACGATCCTCCCGTCAGCCAACGCGTTTCGGCTCATCTAGAGCCTTTCTGAATAAATTAATAATAATTGTCTTTATAATTTTTCTATTCTAAATAAATATTTATTTAAAATATAATAATATAATAATTTACAAGTTTGCAATAATATATGCAAATTCAGGCTCAGTACAAGTTTATCAGGTGTCCAGAATTAGAAAACGAGTGCAGGGGTGCATGGTGGCTTAGTGGTTAGCACTTCTGCCTCACAGCACTGAAGTCATGCGTTTGGTTCCTGACCATGGCCTTATCTGTGTGGAGTTTGTATGTTCTCCCCGTGTTTGCGTAGGTTTCCTCTGGGTTCTCTGGTTTCCTCCTACACTCCAAAAGCATACTAGTAGGTTAATTGGCTGCTATCAAATTTACCTTACTCTCTCTCTCTCTCTGTATCTGTGTGTTAGGGAATATAGACTGTAAGCTCCAATGGAGCAGAGACTGATGTGAGTGTGTTTTCTGTAAAGCACTGTGGAATTAGTGACGCTATATAAATAGCTGATGATGTGTTCCAAGAACTTACTATCTTAAGCTAGGTACACACTACAGGGTTTTTGTCCAATAATCGGCTCAACTAGCTGACATACGACTGCTCGTTCAAAAGTCGGGTCAATGTGCGTAGTGACACGATGGTCGAAAGTCTGCCCAAATGGGCGATTGTCGCCTCATTTGGTTGGTCGTACCGATAAATATTTTCGTTCCAATCTCGTTTCCGTTGTGTAGTGTGTATAAACTTCCCACCGATCTGTATGAAATTGCAATCATTGCTCACGACAACATGGCTGTAAAAAGTCGCTAAAGGGACGTCCACTCTTCCCTTTATCGTCTAAAACAAGGCTAGTGTGTATGCAGCCCATGGACCAAGCGATCGGACCATCGATCGGATGTAAAATCGATCGGCATAAGAAGTTGGTGGAAAATTTTGTAGTGTGTACCCAGCTTAAGTAGATTTGCAATATCGTAATATAAGATAAGAAGATTCAGAGATTACATTGAAGGTTAGATAAATAGTTCACAAGTTGAACTACATGCTTTATATTTCCATGTAGCATAACTAACATTTCCTGATTGAGCATAGTGAGACATGGCCTGTATGTACGAAACACAGACCATATGTATTTGGACTACGCCAGTGCCACTGACAGCAGGGATTATATAATGCAGAAATGTGTCCCTCCTGAGTGAGCCACATTTTATGTTTATATTTCTTAAGCATTTTTTAAATAAAGCACTCTGAGTGGTTCTTCATGTGTGACATAAAAGCAGCAGAGAGAAGGGCCAGATGGCTCTTTGCACAAACCTAAGTAAATAAATTAGCGTGTGTTTATGAGGCGTAGTTTTGCATGCAGCCTCTCAGTGATGTAACTGGCTTTGAGGCTTGAAGGTTCTTGTAGAGACTTGTAGATAATATTCCAGTGTTCAGATCTCTCGGTGTAATGTACACACTGGCCAATAAGATCACACGAAGGCCTTTTAGTGTGGTTGGCAGATTTCCACACTCACACATAGACTGACAGCAGACTACTGTGTTTTTGGCATTTTGAAAGTTTTGACGACACACATCTATATGGGGGTAATTTGCCTATATGGAAGCATGTCTGGCGGTCATAACTGTTATCAGTGTCACACAGAATGCTAGCAATACACTGATCTCAAATTGCAATTAGTAAACCAAAATGAAAATATTAAGCATGTTTTACCATAGAGTTATTTCTTGCTGTGATGTCGCTACACAAGAGATGAAGAGGTGCAGATCACCTTAGGCTATGCTAAACTTACAGGAATATTTACAGTAATTTCATGATTTCATTTTGTTCACAATTACACAATTTTACAAATGATTAATGTCTAATAAAACAAAATTTGTCACATTTAACAGATAATTATAAACAAAAAATTGCAAATAGTTTCTTTTCATATGACCTGTTGGGTGTAATTTCATATTATAAATATATGCAAACTTATTATTTAGAACGGTGACTAAGTGGTTAGCATTTCTGCCTCACAGCGCTGGGGTCATGAGTTCAATTCCTGACCACGGCCTTATCTGTGTGGAGTTTGTATGTTCTCCCCATGTTTGCTTGGGTTTTAGTGATGATGATGATGATATTATAAATATATGCAAACTTATTATGTAATGAATAGATAAAACAGAAAATTAGAACTTAATAGTTAGATTAAACAGCACAGTGGGGGCCCAAAACCACTGGAGTCCACGATTCCACCAGACAGGAGTTCAGTGAAGTGAGCACAGGAAGCAGCTCAATGGAAGAAACTGAAAGGGAGCACCAGATGGACTTATTTGGATTCCATTAGACAGGAGGTCAGGAGAATCAAGACATTCAGCTTTACCAGTACATTCTGTAAGATCCCTGCCAACTCAATGTCAGGTGCAGGGGCCCTAACTAAAGTAATTATTATTTTTGCAATGTTAACCACTCTTAAATAAATAAGTTAATAATTAATGCAGATTGCCTCTCTCTCTCTCTCTCTCTCTCTCTCTCTCTCTCTCGCTCTCTCTCTCTCTCTCTCTCTCTCTCTCTCTCTCTCTCTCTATATATATATATATATATATTTATTTTAAAGGCCAACGCTGCTGCTCACCTTTATAAATACACACACAAAACACACAAACTATTTTGGTAAAATAAATAATATATACTATATGGTCAAAAGTATTCAGACGTTTGACGATTACACCAACAGGGACTGTAAAGACATTGTATTCAAAGACATATACTTTAATATGGAGTTGGTCCCCTTTTCTCAGTCATGACAGCTTTCTCTCTTCTTCGAAGGCTTTCCACAAGATGTTGGAGTATTTCTGTGGGAATTTGTGCCCATTCATTCTGTAGAGCATTTATGAGATCAGGCACTGCTGTTGGACGAGAAGCCCTGGCTCGCAATCTCCGTTCCAGTTCATCGCAAAGGTGTTCGTTAGGGTTGAGGTCAGGGCTCTGTGAGGGCCAGTCAAATTCTTCCACACCAAACTCATCAAATCATGTCTTTGTAGTCCTTGCTTGTGCACAGTCATGTTGGAATAGAAAAGGGTTTTTTCTCCCAAACTGTTGCCACAAAGTTAGAAACATAGCATTGTCCAAAATGACTTGGTATGCTAAAGCATTAAGATTGCCTTTAAAAGGAGATAAGGGGACTAGCCCAAACCCTGAAAACCAGTTCCATGCCATTATCCCTCCTCCACAAAATTTCACAGTTGGCATAATGCAGTCAGGCAGGTAACGCTCTCCCAGTATACGCCAAACCCAGACTCGCCTGTCTGACCGTCAAACAGAGAAGGGTGATTCGTCACTCTACAGAATACATTTCCACTGCTCCCCAGTACAGTGTCTCTGTGCTTTGTACCACTCAATTCGACGCTTGCCATTGGTCTTGGTGATGTGAGGCTTACATGCAGCTGATCGGACATGCAAATTCATTTCATTAAACTCCTGCTGCACAGTTTTTGTGCTTACATTAATGCCATTGGAAGTTAAGAACTCTTCAGCTATGAAATCAACAGAACATTGTCGACTTTTACGCCCCATGCACCTTGGTAGTCGTTGACCCCATTCTGTGATTTTACGTGGTCTTCCAATTCGTAGCTGAGTTGCTGTTATTCCTAAACGACATTTCACGAACCGTCTTATTGCAAAGGTGGCATCCTATCACAGTACCACGCTTGAAGTCACTGAGCTATTCAGAGTGACCCATTTTGTATTGAAAATGTGTGCAAATGGAGACTGCATGGCTAGGTGCTTGATTTTATACATCTTTGGCAACAGGTCTGATTTAAATACCTCAATTCAATAATTAACATGTGTTAACTCATTTCAGCCTTAAGAAAGACTCCAGGGTGGAGTTGAAATGCATTGGAAGCTCATATTCAGTGGGATCAGTGGGCTTGGACGTACTCGTTGGAGAAGGGACAGTTTTAACATCCATGTGATCCACATCTCCTCTCAGAGTCTGATATTGTCCTTTTTCCGGTAGGGGTACCCTTCCTCATTTGAGGGCATTCAATATCCATTTATTCTTAGGTGGATTTTGTTTTTATTGTTCTAAGTTAATGTTTTACACGATTTTATATATTAAAATGGTTTTGCACCATTGAGGTTTTTGATTTTTTTTTTTACATATTACTGGATGATGAAAGTTCCATCTCTACATTCCTATAATCTACATTGAGGTCTGAAGATAAGTCTGATGGTGTATATATATATATATATCACGCAATTTACCAAGAAATCTACTTGTAAGCATAACATTGGAAGGATACCTCCGATCCTAGGCACATGGTGGATGAATACATCATTTTCCTACACATTTTACTATTGGGGAATACCATCTATTTTGATCGGGACTTTGTGGTTTTCTCTATGGTGGACGATATATGGCTTTTACGTAATACACTATATTGTGTTTGTTTTCTACAGTACATGTAACATTGTACATAAATGGAAAGTGTATAAGAAGGTTAATTCACACATCTCTCTGTAAATCCATGAGCGCTTTATGTATGTATATTTTATTTGGAAATTCTGAATTTAGTGAAGTCCTTTATATATACGGTCTGAGCAGCTTTTGGAGGAGCGTTGTAACTATATCAATATTTATTAAGGTGTGGTCAAACACTTTTGTCCATCTAGTGTATATACAGTACTGTGCAAAAGTTTTAGGCTGATGTGGAAAAAAATATTGCAAAGTAATTATGCTTTCAAAAATAGAAGTTTTAATAGTTCATTTTTTATCAATTAGCAAAATGCAAAGTGAATGAACAGAATACACGATTAATCTTTACCAAACCCCCAACTCCATTTGCTTAAATGCAGCTCCAATCTTGCAAGTAATCTCCACCATGGTTAATTGTCGACTACAGACACTCATTATTATACCACTCTCCAGCTCTTTGGGGAACAAACTGCTGTCTGTTACAACCAAATATTTCAAATTTTGACTCATCAGTCCAAACACCTGCTGCCATTTTTATGCACCCCAGTTACTATGTTTTCGCGCCTAGTTGAGTCGCTTGGCCTTGTTTTCACATCAAAGCTTGGCTTTTTGACTGCAATTCTTCCATGAAGACCACTTCTGGTCAGACTTCTCTGAATAGTAGTTGGGAGTACCTGGGTCCCACTGTTTGTTTCCAGTTCTGAACCGTCGGCCTGGAGAGTGGTACAATAATGAGCATCTGCAGGCAACAGTGGAGCATGGTGGAGGTTCCTTGCAAGTTTAAGGGCTGCATTTCAGCAAATGAAATCAGGGATTTAGTCAAGATTCATGGTGTCCTCAGTGCTGAGAAAAACAGGCAAGTACTTATCCGTCATGAAGTACCATCAAGGAGGCGTCTGATTGGCTCCAAATGTATTCTGCAGCAGGACAATAACTCCCCATTTACAGCCAATGTCAATAAGAACTCTCTTTATCTTAAAGAAGAACAAGGAGTCCTGGAAGTAATGATATGGCCCCCACAGAGCACTGATTTCAACATCATCAAGTCTGTCTGTGATAACATGAAGAGATAGAAGAATTTGAGCAAGTCTACATCCACAGAAGATCTGTAGTTAGTTCTCCAAGATGTTTGGTACAACCTCCCTGCCGAGTACCTTCAAAAACTGTGTGCAAGTGTACCTAGGAGAATTAATGCATTGATGCTGTCTTGAAGGCAAAGGGTGGACATAACAAATGTTTATTTGATTTACATTTCTTTTCTGTTCATTCTTACTTTGCAGCATTTTTACCAACTTTTGCACAGTATTGTGTATCTATCTATCTATCTATCTATCTATCTATCTATCTATCTATCTATCTGTCTATCTCTCTATCTAAGACAATTGCAATATTATGGTTATTGACTATCGATCTGTAACCACTTTAACCCTTTTCTATTTGCCGGAAAGCTGACTCAACAATATTTAGTTGATGTTTACATGAAAACTGAAACTAATCAGCTTAATTATATACAACAAAATCAAAAACAATTGAGAACGGAAAAATATAGTGAAATAATGAATGAGTTGCATAATGAAGCAGCAGCACAAGGTTTGCTATCCGGAAAATTTGTAATCTTTCCTTCTTGATTCCAAGGAAGCCCAAGTAATATGGCACAAAAATACCAAGATGCAATGGTCATTGTTTGCAAGTATGGAAGGCCAGATTATTTTACCACAATGACATGTAAGCCAAAATGGTCCAAAATAACAGATAACTTGGCATATATTTACCTGATCCTGTTTTTAGTCACAGTCAACTTTATGTGGCAATATCCAGAGTACGGTAATTTGCTGTTGTGGAAATCAAAGTTATTGGTGGCATGGAACAGTGGAAATTGGAAAAAGATTCTCAGAAGATTTACACAAAAATTAGGATATATACAGAAAGATTTGTGAAATAGGAATTGTGTTAAGTTCTTTTTTTCTTTAGAGACGGAATTTAACCTTAACTAAAAAAGGTCCAACATGATCTTACTCTTAGTTTTTTTCTCTCATTTTTATGGGCTTTTAACAATAATTTGTTTTGGCCAGCATATAAAAATATTATTATGTTATGGTCACCTCTTTTATATTTTGCTGTCTAAAACAAATTATTGTTTCTGTGGGCAATCTATAGTAATTATTAAATTGTTTCAGAGTGGTTAATATTGCTGCCTCACAGAACTGGGGTCATGAGTTTACTTCCGACCAGGACTATGTCTGCGTGGAGTTTGTATGCTCTCCTCATACTTGCTGGTAGAGTATGTATACTGGTAGGTTAATTGGCGCCTGACAAAATGGAACCTAGTCTATATGTATTTGATAGGGAATTTAGATTGTAAGCTTCAAAGGGACAGTGACTGATGTGAAACATTGCATATTTACTGTACAACACTGCTTAATATGATTGGTGCTATATAACTAAACAATAATAAATAATCTATGGGGTAATCTATACTTATTATTTCATCTATGAGCATAATCTGTATTTGTTAATCCATATATGGGGGTAATTTATATTTATTATTTTATCAATGGGAGCAATAGATTTTTTATATTTTATAGGGACAAAACGTAGTGCACACAAGTTATATTTCAAATGCAAGTATACACTAGCACCCATGTGCATGGTGGCGTTTGCAGTTCTATAACAACATTACATTCTATAAGCACTAGCATGCATTAACAGTCAAGGTCTGTCAGTTCATGCCAGCATTTTTTGTGCTACAAGAGTTTGCGCTATATTTCACAGTATTTCCCTGGTACCCAATGGCCAGGGTCGCCAGTATTACCCTGGTACCCAATGTGCATGGTCACCCAATGCTACTCAGCATTGGGTCAGTACTCTCTAGGTATGGGGGCCCAATAATCCCCCCCCCCCCAGAGGACCTAGCCTTATGGTGAATAGGCTGGGCTCCTATCGAGTGTAAGATAGGGTTAATTCTTTTTTTCTTTCCTTGTTTTCCAGTTCTGGCTGGCAATATAGCTCAAATATGTGGTTGAGCTAACACACCCATCAGAACCACATCTTTTTTTTTTAGAAATTTGGATTGCAGTTTCTGTTTGGATGGTTTTGATGCATGTACTCTGATGTGTGATTTGGCCATCAGCAAATCACACGGTTTTAAACAGCATTTTGGTAAATCAGCCCCCAGGACTGTACATTTGTGTTTTTTTAATAGTTGGTCATTTTTGATTCAACAGTACAGCATTATGGCACAGAGCATATAAAACAAGGTTATGAAAGGTCTGCTCTTGGATATCGATGAATGCTCTCTTTGCCCATCGAGAAATGCATAGTAGTAGTCTTTGAAAGTTTTGGTATGAGAGCAGGCCACCTTTGTCTATTTACTTTTATTATTGTCTATCGCTATTTATTCTTACCACTGTCCATCCAATGACCTCTGCGTGTTACTGTAGCTTCACTGTCTAATGCATGTCATGTAACATTCAAAACGTATTGTGTGCATAGTCTTTGAAGTTTTGTAGTATGGATGCAGGCCACTTTTGTCTATCAGCATAATCACTTATTTATATATAGCAAAATATGTAGCGCTTAACAATTGGGTTTCTACTTGTCTAAATATCTACTGATGCCTCTGCCCATCTAATTACATCTGATTGTTACTGCCTCTTCACTCTCCATAATGCATGCTTTATAATGTTCCATATTTAGTGTATGCGTAGTGTTTCAATATTTTCATCACCGTACACTATTTTTTTGCTGTTGTTTAATTTATCTAATGGCCATGCTTCAGTTTGAGACATGACAGATGACATTTCATGTGAAATGCTGCTGTAATGTTCAACATGCAGTCGCTGAAAGTCAAAAATCCCCAGAAAACACCTCACATGCAAACACTCATTTTTAAATATAGATGTCACTTAATGAATCTTTCAAAATTGACAATTATTGAAAAATAGAAAGGATTAGAATATATAGCGTTTTTGGGGCGTGCAGCTGCATTGCCCCTCACTTACAAACACTCTTTTTTATATAGGAATCACTTAGTGACCCTTTCAAAATTGATAAGTATTGGAACATAGAAAAAAAGTTTAGATATATGGCGTTTTTGGGGGTGTGCAGTTGCGTTAAGACGCAAACGCAAACACCCACTTTTTTCCTAAACTATTTCAGATGTCACTGCCCCACACAAAATTACTTTTACTAGAAAAAGTTAACATTTTAAAACAAATGTATTTGTTTTTTTGATTCTTCTGCTAATATTCATAAAGCAAAAGTACACTGTTTTTCTCCACTAAATACACTACTTAGTTCAGAATATCTAACTCAGTCTATATACTAGTACTAGTATATATGAATTAACAACAACTAGTAGCCACTAGTCTGTCTAAACTCTCTGAAAGATTGAAATTAAAACCAATTGATCATCAATCTATTCTAGCTGACTGATCTCTACAGAACTGCTTTAAAAAAAATCACATGTTTCCATTGCTTTCTATGTCCCTTATTCACCCTGAATACTATTTTCAGAGCAGAGCACTGCAGCCAACATCCTCCCTACATGCTGCCTGTTTTAAAATGGCACTTGAGAAAATGAGGGAGGGCTGTATATCACAGGATATAGAGAGGCTATAGAACTAGAACTCTTGTGAGTTTTGCATCAAAATATTCATGATGTTTTGCCTCATTTTGAGATCTGAAATTGGTGCACAAAACCAGTGACATGTGTTCATTCAGATCCCCAAAATTTGGGTCTATTGGATTTCCCCGAATCTGAACCGTGCATCTTCATTATAAATAAATAAATCACTATTGTACTAGTGTAAACAAGTCTCCAGAGCAGGGTATCTTCCTGTATAGCCAAACATTTGTGAAGGATGTTTCTGCTCTGGGTTTAATTTCTATTAATTTTTATTAAATAGGAAATATTCATACTCATACCATATCACATAATGTTCTTTACTCTATATCTGACATGTTTAATAATGGAGAGCAGAATGAAAACCCGGCTTGCATTCTGAATTTCCCACTGCATATTTTTACAATGAACCCTTTAACTGTGGAGCAACGGCAGCATTCCTGTGTATTCTGTGCCACTTTTTATGATGTGGCGTGCCAATGCCTGGGAGATTACCTACAAGGTAACAAAAATTATAATGTTTATTTTTAACGTTAGGCATTAACTCTAAAAAAAAGCCACCACAGGTATTTAAAGACTAAACAAAATGCATTTTCTAGTATGGCAGTCTGGCTTACTGGAGGCTTTTAAAAATGCCATCTACCTTTTATAGCTTTCCCATGTACTCATACATATTTATATATTTTCCGAAAAAATAGTGGTTCATGTGCTAAAAATATTTAGTGGGGTCGGACTATAAATGGTGTGGGATAATGTTGTAAGAAACGTGTTTACTTACTGAAATAAACTAAAACTATCCTACTTTTCAGTTTATATTTTTCTTACAGTAAAGGATTTTGAAATGCTAGTACTATATTTAAAAACCATTAACTCAACTTTGTTTCTGATTACCATTAGTGAAGTCTTCCAAATTCTTTTGTTTGAGGCTTATAGATTCTGAAAAATATGTTACAAAATGTTATTATATAGCGCGTAATATAAATATAAAAATCAAATACATGTTATGTGTATATGTTATGTGAAGCCCCTGTACCAAATAAGTTACTCCCTTCTACTGCTGTGCCTCCTGTCCAGGCCATCACTGAGAATCTCTGCTAGGGAAACTTTGTTTAGACAAATATATGTATTGGACTAATTTATACTAGTGGGTTTTAAGGTTAAAATGTATTTCCCTAGCCAGGGAAGTAACCATGGCCGGTGCTATCCAGCGCCCCATGGCCGGAATTGACACATGCGCCGCTTCCCCATACTCCCATGCTTGTTCTGCTACCTGCTCTGGTCAGAGAGGATACTTGAATTTAAAGGGGCAATTCACCTGTGCCCCAATTTATTTCCCTGTGCAGGCAGGCTGGCAATACAGTATATCCTGGTATGTGAGTTACCCTTTAGTTGTGCTTACTGGGATTACCATGTTTTGCCAGCCCTGGGTGTAACTATGGAAATATTTTTCTCTTACAGAATTTCCAGAATCCAGAATTTAATTTTGGAGCCCTAGAACACAGGCTTGTTCACATAGCATTCTGTGACTTTAAATGCCTTCCACCATCCACGGTTGCTCAGCTACCCTAGTAGTAACTTTCACAGATCTAATCCACTTTATTTTATTTATTTCCTTGGGACTATACTTTTCTTACCCAGTGACTTAGCTACATTTGAAGCAAGGACCCCTTAAATGAGGAAGCAGCAGTGTGGCCAGATTAACAGATGTTGAAGGCTTTGTAGTTAGGAATTCTCATGGGAGCCCTGTGAAGTGATGTCCTCAATTGCCAAAAGTGCCGCTTCAGATGTTACAAAAAGAAAGAGCCAACCAAGCAGCCCTACTCCCTCGTACCATATTGGGGTAACAAGGCCATGAAGACCCTGGACTACGGCATAGTAGCTAACCCTATGGCATATGCCTGAATGCATACTTGTTTTAACACTCTTTTTTTAATTGTCCCACTGTGTCCGTTAGGCTAAACTTTGCACCATGGGCAAGAAAGGGTTAACAACTGCATCATTATACGCTTTAAGATATTTGACAAACACTGCACGTCAGGCTTGACACCGCTTAATAAAAAGGCATTCTCATCACCTCGCTAATTGCAAGGGTAGCCCCTGGCCTATTAATAAAGAGGCAGCACCATGAATTATACCTGTCAGCAGCATTTATTTAATAGCCTATGCCCATATATACCTGTTTTAATATTTTTGGCATGGGAAAGAAACATGTCAGGAAATAACTCATGCAGGAGAAGGCTACAGATTCCTAGATGATAAATGTTTTTAACCACATAAAAACATGCATGATTGATAGCATTACAGCAATTTCTGATTACACTTTATACACATAGCGATATGTATGTACGTATGTACAGCTTATACATGTGTGTGTTTCAAACAAATACTGTAAGTATATTGGCTTGCTATGTACCAGACTTTTGAATCATGATTGTTCTCCATTTTTTAGTTTACTGCAAGAATATTATTATAAGTATTATAACAAGATGTTTCACACTGCACCTATGCATAGAATTCTGTGTATTTTATATTTTTTACTCCATTGTTTTTACTGTGTGCCACAATTATATAGCCAGGTAGTTTGATGGCTCTATAAGTTTGAATCCCATGATTGGTGTTTATCATAGATGAATGTTTAATTATAAAGAACTTTTTATTGTGTGTTTATTTGAACGTTATTTGGAAAGATTATCTGTAAAAATGTAATGTTTCTTATATACTTAACATACGTAAATCTATATTGCAAATAATAATAATAATATTAATAATAATAATACGCAAGGATATGTTTTGGGTTTTGAAACAAATCACCATAGAACAGTAAAACCTATGGTATTGATAGGAAGTGAATGAGGTGTGACACCCTTAGATATGAGTTCTAATCCCAATGTTGATCATTTAATTCAGTGAATTTCTATGTGCTTTATTTATTGTTAATCTATATGAGTAATGATGATCAACAATTTTATTTCATAAGAGAGTGTATTTTAAAGTATAGAAAATATAATCTTAGATAATCACCGATACCACCTAAGAGATATGTTTTACATATTAACGTGTGTTTTTTAAGTAATTAATTATTTTCAGGTGTTTGGACACATTGCCATGGAAGGTTAATTAGTTCTAATTTTCTGATTGGTTTAAGTTTGCTTAAAATGAAGTCCTGGATTCTAAAATGTCATCTCTGATGAAGCCACAAATGATTGTGAAGAAACACGTAGGAGTGGCTCCCTAAAATATATTAACAAAGACCCAAAATGTTTTGACATGCTGGATTGTTTATAGGGAGTTTTTTCATTGCTGGACTGACTCAAATAGCACTTGGATCTAGGAGAGAGGAGGGTAACACTAGCGCTAGGAGAATACAACCGATTGATTTCACAGATATGCAGTGCAGCTGTGGCTGACGGTGTTAGAAGCCACTGTCAAAGTTTGCAAAAGTCAGACTCCCATTTCGGGCTCCAGTTCTAACAAGCGGTTTAACATCTAATATCCCCCAATGTGATCGTGATCCGTAAGAAAAACCTATTATTTCTAAGAGTTTATGCAACTCAGAGTCAATACAGAAAACATCAATTATTGGAAAACGTATTTCTTATAAACTTATCTCTATATGTGCACTATAGGTGGATTGAAATATAATTGAAAGACTGGTTCTTGTTTTTGGTCTACTAAGTGAGCTTGTAACTCTTTGAATATTTATTTTTGGTTGCAATGTGTTTTTATATATACTTTTTTGTTAATTTGTTTGTAATAAAATTTGTTTTAAATTAATATGTATAAGCTAGTGTCTATACTAGATAGAAGGTTCTTTTCTTTTTTGCTTTTATGTAGCCAGGCAGTTTAGCCTGCAGTCTATAGGTAAAAGCAGTCACCACTCTTACACTGGTGCTTAATGAGCTGGACATAGAGATGCTCAGGCTCGGTTTTCTGAAAACCGAGCCCACTCGACTTTAGGGGATCCGAGTAGGCTTGCGAGCCGGCTCGGTATCTCCGCGCGTCCTCGGATCTGAATCGAGGTAAAATGTCATTGTTGCATTGTCGGATCTCGCGGGTTTTGGATTCCCTAAGTACCTCTCTCCCCAGGAGATCCAGCGCCATTGTTCACACAGAAACAGGAGGGCTAATAGGATTCTTGTCACTTGACAAAAATTGACTGTAAATGATTGGAAATTAATGTTATGAGGTTAATAATAATGTAGGGATTAAAAAGAGACAAATTATGTGATTTTAACTAAAAAAAAATTGGGATTTTAGAAAAAATCAGGATCCAAAACCAAAACCAAAACACACGAGAGCGATATTGCCAAAACCAAAACCAAAACACAAAATTAATCCAGATCCAAAACCGAAACCAAAACCAAAACAGAAGGGTCAATGAAATCTCTAGCTGGACATATGGATCAATGATCCCTATGCAAAATGGACACTCCGGGCCTGATTCATTAAAGTACGTAAGACGAACATAAGGTGCACTTTTTAAAAAAAGCGCACATAATTTGGGCATATGTATGTCTGTATTCAACTACAAGCAGATCTGAATGAATGTTCCTAAATTTTTCCTAATAGGCTGCTTCCCCCCATCGGGCTAAAATTTGCTAGCCAGCCTCTGCTTGCTGTATTAAGAAAGACACAATGCACTGCAGGATACATGTAATACATATGTGGAATATAAAGTCCAAGCAGAGCTCACAGAAAAAAACAGTGTTCAATTATTGTCCCCTGTTAATAGTCAATAATGAAAAAAAAAATTTTTTTTCCCTCAATGAAATATATTTATCATGATGTTATTAATGTCTACTCTACATAAAATGTATTGTTACAGTTGCTCTTGATTGCAAACACATGTATTAGCATGCATTAGCGACTGTCATTACCATCAGTTGACACTTACATCTGTAGCTGGTGCAAGTGATTCGATTGAAAAATAAGTGATGCCCAAAGCTTGAATTGGACACTGCTGAGTGCTCTCGAGCTTGGCACACTTTTACTGTACATTGACTACGTGCATATTCCCCTTCCCCTCCCCATTCCACCCATGAAATTGTAGGCTGTAATAAGAGTCCTTTGTGCTCAAAGATGAATTGCATACACTTGCGTTCACTGGCGTATAGTCCGTTTCTGGATATGAGCAGAGCAAGTTAACGCAAAATACGGCATGTATCAGTGTTTATGTTCCTTAATGAATTAGGCCCTCCATGTACATGAACATTATAACAAAACGGTTCAGGGATCATGGACGGGACAAATTAGTTCAAGCTCTATCCACTGAGGTCATTTTCTACTTTCATATGCTGTGTTATCCAGAAAAAATGGCAGCTCTTATTATTGAATCAATAATTCAGTGCAACTTCCAAAAAAAACCTACTCTCCCTATAATGCAACCGGCACTGGATATTTCCAAGCAGCATTTTTTTTTCTTTCGGTTTTGAATAGGTCCAGATATACAAATCATCCACCCTTAGCTGCTTTTTCTGCGCTGCCCCCTTTGTTAGTTAAATATTTTTAATATGTAGATAATAAAAGCTGCCCTTTACCTCTAATGTCCATGTGGACATACCGTTCCACAATGGCCAGGTTTTGAGTTTTGTTTAATAAGCATGTGTTACCAGTGGGTCACCACTATGCTGGTGCTCTCCAAACGTTAACCTAACTATATATGGTATAATACCCTTCTTACTGTAAATTATATAGATATTAGAAGTCACCAAGGAGTTCTGTGACCAATTAAAAGCATGAGGCTGAAGTCAGTTCAAAGAAATCCGAGGTGACTTAATATCCATAATAATTTAGAGGCTACTTTATTCCTTATAATAAACATATTTTCATAATTAACAGTGACGTGGTGACATCAGATATTTACACAGTTATTATGCACATGAGTTTATATGTAAATATAATAGAAACATCGCTTGTATATGATGGGGATCATGCTGAGTTGCATGCATATGGGTAAAGTAGTCATCTCTGTTAAACACATAAAAATAGCATCTGAGGGCGCATCCGGCTGTGCAACAGTTGCTTATTACATAAGACGTATTTCCACCCAGATATACTTTCACCCATCCAGAGGATAAGCACAAGAATATAGCATTCGCTGTACGGTTTGATTTGAATAAAAATGTATTATTCAATAAAGGGCTAAATAATTTTGTCATGGAAGCACTGCACTGCTTTCAAACATTAACTAGTCCCCCTTGGACTATAGCCTGAATAGTCTGGCCCTGGAAATGGCGCTGACCGCTGTGATGTGTATAGGTGCAATACAAAGTGGAAATGACACTGCTACATCTGACTTTATTCTGTATTACTGATTGCTGTCCTTGTAGTTCGAAGTGTTAACTGTATATTGTGTCTGTATGACTTGTGTAGATATATTATTGCACATATAGATGTAAGCCCACAGCCTTGTAAATAATTTAAAGAAATACACCTATGAAACAACAGAGTCAGTATTATCCCTGCAGCTGGAAAATATTTCCAGTCACACTGCCTTCCCCTCTCATTTCCAGTAATGTTTTGGTCCTTGGGGAAGAGCAGCCAGCAGCTGAAAGTTTACCCCTGCTATGCCAGAGGTGTAAGTGTTAACAGCAATATCTTAAGGTACAATACTGTCTTATTGTGGGTGACAAGCAACTGGAAGTGAATGTCTTCATGTATGAAGTCATAAATCATGCTGGGTAAGGGGGGTAATTACAGGTGTCTGAATCTCCCCAATCTAAAATATATGACTCAAGCATTTGGAGATTAAAATAAAAGTACAGCTGCTGCCGTTATCTCACTTGTAACCCAATATTGAAAATACTTATGTACTAGACTCATAGTCGTTTTGATTTAATAGACATTTAATATCTGATTTACGTCCTAACGTAAGTCCATTTGCGTACCGCATCTTGTGTGAATTCGCTCTATGCATGTGCCAGAACGGGTTGTATGCTAATGCACGCATTTATATGCAATTCATGTCTAAATGCAGATGAGACTTACGGCTGCCTACGAATACAGGAGGCTGGGAAGGGAGGTAAAAAAATAGACAATGTACAGTAAGGACGTGCAGAGGGCATTTCCCTGCGGCTGATTCAAGTCCTGGTTATCTCGTAAGTACACTTTTATATTTATCTATATAATATAAAAAAATGGGAAAGATTTATTTTTCAAGAACATATTTGTATTAATGATTATAGTATTATGTGTGCTTCATTTGTTTGCTAAAATATGTTTTGTAAAATGTGTTCCGATGTGACTTTACATTGCACATATGCGTGTCTGTATCTAGCACTGATGTCTGTCAACATACGGCACATAACATTTAGAAAGAGTCTACTTACCCCCAGATTCAAATAGAAACACATCCATAGATCCTCGTGGACTTGAATACAGGAGGAAATACATTCAAGTTTTGTGGTCTTATTTTACCCGCAAGTTGCGTTCAGATATAAATCAGGTCTTTATTGCTCTGGGTGGTAGCACAACGTTGCACTGCCCTAGTTATGAAATGTGTCCACAACCTGTGTTTATTTGCAGCAAAAATACAAATATATTTAGGGGCAAGGTACTTCGATACCCACGCCAAGGGCTGCAAATGGTGCCCTCTTGCTCACCTCTCTACACTGTGTTATCTGGCCATAGGTGCATTATCTGCAGCCAAAGCATTTTAGAACTCGTTGTAAAATGTAGGTGTCTTACAGATCATTGATTCCTATGGCAAAAAAACTTACCAGTTGACAACATGTGTCTGGTCTGTTGGAATTTCATGAATTCAACACTGGGGTCATAAGTTTGATTCCTGACCATGACCATGTCTGTGTGGAGTTTGTATGTTTTCCCCATGTTTGCGTGGGTTTCCTCCGGGTGCTCCAGTTTCCTCCCACAATCCAAAAACATACTAGTAGGTTGATTGGCCACTATCAAAAAATTTACCCCAGTCTGTCTCTCTGTAGGTATGTTAGGGAATTTAGATTGTAAGCTCCAATGGGGCAGGGACTGATGTGAGTTCTCTGTACAGCGCTGCGGAATTAGTGGCGCTATATAAAGAAATAAAGAAATGATGATGATAAGTGGGTAAGAGTGTTAACATGGCCAGCATTTTTCAAGCAAATAAATGGTGCCTTAGTTGCAGGTAATTTTTTATGTTAATGGATAATATTGTTATATTAATACTTTCATTACCATTAATACTGGTTTTCAGGCTTTGATGCTAAGCAGTCGCACATTCTAAATTACATACAGGATAAGGAACACACTGGAATATGCTGTACAGTAAGGGGAACTTGAAACATAACTAACTATTTTAGTATGACGTTCCTGGCTGGGTGAAAAATAGTTGCTTAGTGTGCATGAAATACTGTACTGAGTGTCGAAATCACACACTAGGGAGCTTAATGTAAGGGATTGTTGACAATTCCTGCGCATATACTTTTTTAACACATTTAAATCTATTCTCAATCCTCCCACCCCAAACTTTCCAACTACCATCAATGCCCAGGATCTTGCTTCCTATTTTAAGGGCAAGATTGATAAGATCAGACTTGAAATGGTAGTATTCCCTCAACTAGCAATCGGCTTTATTCCTTCCCAGCATCCGCTGACACCCTCTCTTCATTAGATCCCACAAATGAAGAGTAAGCTTCTACTCTCTTCTTATCTTCCTACTCCACCTCCTGTCCTATTGATCCGATACCCTCACAATTTGGTAGGTCCCTGTCTCGTGTGCTCATTCCACCTCTCACTAAAATATGTAATCTATCTTTCTCTCTACTGGTATCTTTACATCAATATTCAAGCACGCAGTGATTGCTCCTATTCTAAAAAAAACTAAATTCTGACTCAAACTCTCTCTCAAATTACCGCCCCATCTCTCAGCTCCCATGCCCCTCCACCTTCTTGAGAGAATTTCTTACACTCGCCTCACATGTTTCCTTTCTGCAAACAACCTATTGGATCCTCTTCAATCAGACTTTCGCTCTCAACACTCCACAGAGACTGCACTGACCAAGGTTGTCAATGATTTGATCACAGCTAAAACTAAAGGTGATTACTCTCTTCTAATTCTCCTGGATCTCTCTGCATTCAACACTGTTGACCACTCTCTCCTATACAGACGCTACAATCCCTAGGTCTTCAAGATACTGTCCTATTCTGGCTTTCATCCTACCTATCTAAAAGCTTTTTCGGTGTTAATTTCTTTGGAACAACCTGCTCTTCAATTCCTTTATCAGTTGGTGTACCACAAGGCTCAGTCCTAGGTCCTCTGCTATTCTCTATCTACACCACTTCTCTAGGAAAACTAATAAGCTCCTTTGGATTTCAGTGTCATCTCTATGCGAATGATACACAAATTAGTCTATCCTCTGCTGATCTCTCACCATCTGTGTTGTCTCGCATTACTGAATTTCTTTCTGCCATTTCATCTTGAATGTCCACTCACCAACTCAATTTAGATTAATTTTCTTTGCAAATCGTTTTACATCTGCTGATTCACTCTGTCAGTCTCTACATTGGTTGCCTGTTTTTCAATGAATCCAATATAAAATCCTTTTACTAACATACAAGGCCATCAACAAAATTGCACCAACATACATCTCCTCACTTGTCTCAAAATATCTCCCAACTTGACACCTCCGTTCTGCACAAGATCTGCGTCTCTTCCACTCTCATCACTTCCTCCCATTCTCGATTACAGGACTTTAATCGGGCTGCAAAGTCTTCATGGAATTCACTCCCTTGTACAACAAGACTTAACTATAGTCTTCAAACCTTAAAGCGTTCTCTGAAAACCTACCTCTTCAGACAAGCTTATAATATTCCTCTACCACCCTCTTAATCTTCCTAGGTTACCCTATTGCACAGCTAACACAAGACAACAACCCTCTGACCAACATAGTTGTGTGACTGAGCATACAGCCCACTAAATACTTTGTAACCTTTTCATTCTAGCTGAATAAATATTCAGTATAGTGTAGAACTTATCCTTGTGTATCAAACCTTTGTCCCATAGATTGCAAGCTTGCGAGCAGGGCCTTCTTACCTCTACTTATATTTGTATTACCTAGTATTGTTTTATTACTGTTTGTTCCCAATTGTAAACCGCTACGGAATCTGCTGGCGCTATATAAATAAATGTTGATGATGATGATGATAAATTCCTGACATCAAGCACTATCTGTTCCACTCCGATGAGAGTCACATTAGACATATGAGTGCAAAATCGCATTATCTTTTGAAAGAAATAAGGGGGCAGGCAGTCTGAACTAACTAACCTGACTGAAAAGTCCTGACTGTGTGGGACAGTCCCTCAAAATTGGTACAGTTGTCAGCTACCTGTTCTTGCAGCTTTGACTACTGCTGCATCTCATGTATCAAGTCCAGTTCTGCTTGGTTGGATCCTGGAATGTTGAGGCACAGTTCGGAAAATATATAGGTACTTTTCACTCTTGGAAAGTCAAGCAATGAGTGAGCACCCTAGGCAACCCTCCCCTCTAACAAGCGCCAACATTAAACCAGTAACACCCACCTTTATTTTTTACACTTCCAATGTTGCTGCCTCTTTGTAGTAGACAAGCTTGTTAAAAAAATGTAACTACAATAGCAAAACAAGAATTAAATTGGTAAAGAATTGTTGTTAGGTCTCACGTGTTGGGTTAGGTTGTTTGATATGTATTTACTAACCCAAGTTAATTGCATACTAAATTGATCCAAACTAAACAACCGGGGTATTATGGCATAGATTAAGCAAGTGTTCTCATGTATGTATGTTCAATGTTAGCTTTGTTTAAATACACTATATGTTTGACTACAACATAGCAATTTTTTAATTCTTACATTTTTATTCTCAATGCTTAACCATTTATTAATGAGGAGAACACCTACAGCAGTGAAGACTGACAATTTAGTATATTTAAGGCATGGTGCTTTAAATGAAATAACGCTTTAGCTGGACAGTTGGAGCGCCAAGGGTTGTTGATATAAATGAAAGAAAATGTATTTGACAATATCTTCAATATAAAGCCCCATAGGGGACATGAGGTCACTACTTGTGATTGGAAGAAAAGAGGTTTAAGGGGTGTTGCAGAGTAAGTACTATGCCAGTTTGCATAGCGTATAATGCGAGAAATCGATCTGCGCATGCGCACAAAAGTGGCTGAGCTCATATGAGCCTATTTAGAGTTGCATGATTCTAGCCCTTATGCACGCTTGCAGCTGGAGAGACGTAATGTGATGCTGGAATAGTTATAAACATGGGCATAAGTGTATGTGACGTATGCCTGGTTCATACCAGATGCACATGTAAAGCTGCAGATCAGATCTTTTAGATTTGCATATGCCTGCAATTGCTGCTTTTTAGTGAATGCAATTTATGGCTGTGGTTTGGGGTATTATGCACTTAATCTTCAGCTGAAAGAAAGGGTTCCTTGTCTTGAGAGCTGTGAAACTAGAATTAACTTCTGCATGAATTGATGTTAGCAGACACTGTAGATTGTCTTCATATTATTGAACATCTTCTTATTCGAGTAGTAAAAGATTATAATAATAATGTAGAGATACTGACATAGACAAAGACATGGGGATATGCTGTTCATGGAAAATGGAGTCAGGAATTTTTTCAGCCAAATTAAACTATGATGTAGTTGCATCCACTAGTTGTAGTGGATGGAATTTTATAGTTTCACAATCAAAGCAGTAGAAGAATTGCCGGCATGACTTACCACCGTATACAGAACACTTCGACATATATATATATATATATATATATATATATGTGTGTGTGTGTGTGTGTGTGTACATACATATACCGTATATACTCGTGTATAAGCCGAGTTTTTCAGCACATTTTTTGTGCTGAAAAAAGCCCCCCTCGGCTTATACTCGAGTCCCACTTACCTGGTCTCCGTTTTCCAGTCTCCCCCGCTCATCTGCAGGCATCTGCAGCCTCTGTGGATCACTGTCAGCCACCATTTTATTGTAGCCCGTTTTTGTGTGTTTATTGCACATGGAACAATAAAGTTAAATGAAAAGGAACCTGTCAGTCAAAGCTAAAGACCGGGACATTTCCATCTAGCCCCGCTGGACAGAGACACATGTGAGTACCCTGACTTGTCCACTGCAATTATTTGCAGCAGTTTTATAAAGTCCAATATTTTCATTTTTTGTCACCTATTAATAAGTGTCTAAAGATTCTTTTGCATAACTGTGAAATCATTGAAAAGTCTAAAAACATCCCAAACTTCAAGTATAATAAGGGTTAAATCACACAAAGCAAATTGTATTGTTCTGTTAAAATGTT
>NC_134407.1:69707577-69822577 GCF_038048845.1 Mixophyes fleayi | reverse complement strand
TCACAGTTGGAAGCCTGGTCAGAAAGAAGCAGGGCCTCTGAGAGCTAATTGTGACTGTATCGGTTCATGGTTGGTCTGCACATGTGATCTGTCACCTTGTTCCTGCAATGTCCCGGGTATAAGCAGTGAATATTGTTAAGAAGGCATTTTTACATCTTACTTCCGGTACGGGTCCCTTATGGTTTTTCAGCATACGAATGCCATCAGTCATTTATGATGTAATTCTAATTAAATAAAAAATACTTTATCTGTACTATTCCTACGTTATTACACTATGTGGAGTTCTTTCTTTTTTCTTTTATATGTGAATCTTGAACACTCCGCTACCCACCCTCTTTGAGATCTACTGAAAACTCTGTTGAAGGACTTTACATACGGGAGTTCAAGATGACATCTCGATCAGGACTGATAGAGGTACATTGATACGTAACTGGAACACTATCTTGAGTTATGTGTATTTGACTTTGTCCTAAAAGCTCACAGAGCTTAACACTATGCCAGATTGTTAACAGTTGTATCTGTGTTTTATGCCTACTTCATTGTTACGGAGATTTTAGTGAGGGAGATCGTGGATTTCGATTGTCTGCCTCGATTTTTAGGTTAGATCTATAGCCATTTTTTATGTCATTTATGTATTATTGTTGTTTGACCTACTCGGTTTAATGGCGGGAGATATAGGCTCATAGAGCTATATACTATGCCAGATTTCTAAGAGACTTGTGTCCTATAGATATATTTTTCGTTCAAATGAGTTTTTATTGATTTATGTTATAGTGAGGGAGATCGTGGATTTCCACTGTCTGTCTCTACCTACATGATATATGCATAGTTCTGCTTGATTTTATTCATTACCGTTTGTTAACACCAATCGGATGTATTGCCTATTCAGAATTGATTACATCCTTGTTCAGTGATTGGCTTTATCCAATTATCTAGGGATTTGAATTATTCAGATTATATTAGGTGTTATTTCTTCTCTTTCCCCATTTGATTGGCGCCTGTCAGCAAATTTTTGTGTTTGTTTGTTCTATTGTTAGTAGGTACTGGTGTGACCTATTTTAATTTGCTACAAGCTGCCTCTGATTTTACTATTGTTGCACCTGTTTTGAGTGTCTATCAAGTTGTTACAGTCTTTTGTTAATCGCCTAAAATGTGACTAGTGTGTACGCATTCATCGTGCGAGCGATCGGACCTTCGGTCAAAGATAAAGTCATTGTAGATAAGACGTTGGTCGGAAAATTCTCCAGTGTGTACCTCTAGCCTAAGGGACAAGGTTCTGGAGGCAGGAGTTTCATAGACGTTTTACAACTGGTGGTGAATGATCTGATCACTGCTAAATCTAAAGGCCAATACTCACTTCTAATTCTCCAGGACATATCTACTACATTTGAAACTCTTCACCACTCAACTCTCATACAAACGTTACAATTCCCTTGGTCTACAGTACTCTGTCCTGTCCCTCTTCCTACTTATTAACTTGTGTTTTCAGTGTTTATTTCTTTGGATCCTTCTCCTAACCGATTACTCTCACTTCTCTTAGAAAACTGATAAGCTCCTTTGGACTTCAGCATTTTCTCTGTGCGGATGATGCATACATTTCACCATACTCTTCACAACTTTCGCCATCTGTGTTGCCTGCTTTACTGTCACTTCACCTGAGATGTCTTCTCGTCACCTCAATCTTTCGGGTTTTTTGTTTTGTTCCACCCTGATATGTGTTTATTCGGATTTCAAATTAAGAGTCAAGGGAGGAGGTAAGAAAGAGAAAAACTAAATGTGGGTACATGTCACAGACATCAATCTTAATCTTTGAAAAGCTGAGCTAATAATATTATCACCAGCTAACATCATTACAACAGAGGCTATACATCTCTTAAGCTAGTTGTCTAGGTGTCATCCTGGATTCCGAACTGTTCTTTGTCCCCACATCCAATATGTATCTAAATCCTGTTACATACATCCAAGGAACACTTCCAGAGCAGGCAATCTCTCACACAAGACGCTGCAAAATCTTTAATTCATGCACTTAATCTCCCGCATTGACCATTGCAATTCCCTTCTTACCGGTATTTCCCCTAACCAGACAACAATCTATTTTGAATACAGAGGCACACAAATTCTTCTCCTACTGATGCTCTGCTAAAATACTTCTATCAACATATAAAGCAATTAACACTCAGCTCTTTACTTGTCTCAAAATATCTCTGAAACTCGACCTCTCTGCTCTGCCCAAGGTGTGCGTTGCTAACCCACACTGTTCACATGCTCCCACTCCAATGGCAGAGATTTTTTCAGGCTGCATCCACTCTGTGGAATTTCTTCCCTCATACCACAAGACTTTCCCCTAGTCTCCAAACCTTCAAGTGGTCTTCAGGCAAGTTTATCAAATTCCTAAACCCCATTTTTGACAGTCCTACCCAATTACCAACTCTATACATAACCAAAAACTCACTCAAAACTTAAATTTTTCTCCTTCTACCCGCAAACAAACCTTCTGACCCACAAACCAATATTATGGAGTGACTGGATCACACAGCACAAGAAAGTTTTCCCCATTGCAATCTGGATGGACCTATATTCCCTAAATGCTCTAACCTCAAGCATCATACTCCTATTTGCTACTTGCTATCAGAGCCCTGTTAAGTCTGTCTGTTAATACTGTGCTTGTTCCCAATTGTAAAATGCTGTAGAGTATGCTGGTGCTCTATAAATAAATGGTAACAAAATCAATAAATGGTAGGGGGAGGGTATACTCACTTTACCAAAATTGTCCTGATGGCGTTTATAATCTTGAGTGGCTTCCTGTAGGGAAAGCAAAACAAAAGAAAAAATAGTAAATAGGTCTGAGCTCAGCCATGAAACAAAGTTAGTGAGGATCGGCCTGCAGGGACGGTTACAATACATTTATAGGGAAAGATTAATTCTCCAGGACATAGGTTCTCTATTGGACCACTCCTGCCACAGACACATCATATTGTTGGCTGTTCAGGAGGACCCAGTCTAGCTACTCACATAGAGCCACTGAACATTCAGCCCAGGTGACACAGTGATGCACAGCTTTCTGGCTGTGATCTGCATTCACTTTACTCTTATAAGAGAGGATTACTAGCTGCAATGACACCATCATGTTACAGGACAATTCCCAAGCTGCCCAAAGCTTCATACCATGCTTTTCCAATATTTTACTGTTACACGTGATTGGTCCATAGTTGCCCAATGGCTCAGCCACAATATCACCATATGATCCTGTGCCACCACACAACACATTGCACCTATTCATTTATACTGTACTATAGATCACCATCCTCATGCAACCTCTTGTCCCATGTTACTCACTATACTGTGATGGGCCTTTGTCATGAGCAGCATCCGTCCCACCAGGTCTGTGGTGGACACTCCCTGGGTGCGCTGACATTCCCTGAAAGGAAAGTGAGATACAGATGTAATGCACATTGTACACAGCTGAAACGCAGAAATCCTCATGTCCTCCACAATGCCTTCCACTGACCTGTATCTTCCAGCCTGCTTCACCTCTTCATACGTATCCTTACCGTCTACAGTCAGAGTGATGTCATCTGGAGAGAGCAAAGGAAAATGTTTTGTACATTGTAGACAGTCCCTTCGTGTCACACACAGATGTTTACAAGGGGTTATTTTATAATGGTGGAGAAAGATGGAAAGGAAATGGACGGGACATTATAAAAACGATTTTTACAAAAGTTACATAAAATGACAAATCTACTGTTAATAGGCTAAAAGGGATATTAACTTTAAAAGGCCAACTCCATATTACATTATATATAGACAAATCCTTTGATTTTTGCACCCACATACATGCAACAATACAAGAGCCGATATCATTGTACAGTTGGACCGATGTCACAGCATGCGGGCTGAAAACGACAGTGACCCTTGTTTAAGACATGACCATTATGGTGGACAACGCTGCTATAAGTGGATACGGGCAGCCTTTGTGTGCGGTTATCTTTAGAATGCACTAACAGACTGCAACGTAGCAGAAATTGATCTAGATGATGGATCGAGCCACCAGATCTTGTCTGCTTTAGCTGCTTGTGTGTGGCTAAATTGAAAGAATTCTGCCACTTGACCTTCAGCTTGTGTGTGGCCAGCTTTAGGGCCATACACATAGTACATTTACCTGTAGACTGTTTCAGATGTCTATTCTAACCTGCTGGATTATAGCTAGCTTACATGAAAATCCATTTGAATTTAGTGGAAGTGACTATACAGAGAACTGCCCCATCAACATTATTTTCCTGATGAAGCTGCAGATTTAAACACACAGTACTGATGGCTTCTCGCACCAGGTGTTTTGGTAAAATGATGCAGATATGGATAGCTCTTATATAACCTTTCCCCTGCAGTTAAAATGGTGTGCCATAGAAACAGAGAAGCCACTAGGTGCACTCTCTATTAGAAACTGTATATTAACACATATAAACTGCATTTTTAAAATGTATTAATTTAACATAAATTACGTTTAGTCTGATCTTTCCAACTTGAAGGTCTTGGGGTGGCAATGGCTGCCTGCTCTGAAATGTGCCTCTGGCATTAAGCCAGGGTGTCATAAAATATTTCCAGGAATACATTAGGTTGGTGAACAGATCACCCAGCCGTTGTCATGTCTGAGAGGTAAAGACTGGCCCAGGCTAACATACGGAGTACAGTTCTTCTAAATCTTTATACCTCAACCCATAACTGCTCTAGGACAGACAGAGAAGAGTCCCTGGATAATAGAGAGCCGCACTAGCAAGATTAGTATTTACGATCACATAGCTTAAACACAGCATTCTAAATAATTATCTTAAAGTCTTGTAAAAAGGTATTTTTGTTAGAAAATTATGTCCTAAACTATATCATGTCCCAATGTCTAACAAACTGTAAATTTATACAATGAGCGATTTAAATAAATTCTTATGTGACTCCACAACACACCAAGAGTGTTCCAAGTTTTGTCAACCATTTTCCTCATGGGGACTCATGTAGTTATAATGCTGTTAGGTTTGTTATAATCCCCACACATTGTGACTCCCTGATGAAGATATGCCAGTTAAACTAGTTGGAGAAAAGTCTGTCTTAGTTGGTCCTAAGCTGGGTTCCCATGTGCAGTGCAATGAGAGTTCCTAAACACAAGTCCACAGGCTGTAAAACTGACACTGCCAGCATATGAGAACCATCCATATTACAGACGCTGATGCTACTACCTGAATCCACAGCACAAGATATAAAAGAGGGGTCTGGAAGATTGCCTGTATAAGTAAGTCCCTGCACAGACGTTGCTGAATTCTTTGATACTTTTTCTTACACATGAAACTGCATGGAACTTCTACAGAGTCAAATATAGAAACTATTTTTGTAATTTTTTATTTTACTCACAATTTACTTACTAATCGCTCTTTGTGCATTACATACAGATTTTGTACAAGTCTATATTATATATTACAGTCTTCAGTATCAGAGTGCCACACTGGTTTTGCATTGTGCGATGTTCACTATGGTAAATACGGATACTTTTGAGAGGTACAATATCCCTCTGATCTACTCACTTCCGTGGACGCAGAAATCACAGTTGTACTTGTCCAGTGTGTCCAGTGTTGTCACATAGGGAGCTCCGGCTACCATCTCATCCACCCACTTAATGGCTCGCACCATCTTGTAGCGCTCTTCCTGTGTAAAGACTGGTGGGCCCTTGTGACGGGAAATCTCCTCTAAACAGATTACATTGAAAGTAATTTTGACTCACCATTGTGTAAACATGCATTTCTTATCAGTCAGGTTTAGTTCACCTTACTTTCTCATAACTGGATTACAAAACAAAAGAATACAAAGGCAATAACATGAGAAAGGAATATATTCCTACACATGGGAGGTCCTTTGTTTCATTTAGGAAAGAGAGAAAATGTTTATAGATATCTGAATTTTTTTACCGGGAACCCTTGTATCCAGAAGGTTACAGAAGTGTATTGGTAGGAGTGAGTGTGTACCGGCTATGTAGGGGGGCAGAGGATCAGAACTGCAAATGATGGGAAGAGCCGTGATGTACGGTCCGGGAAGTCCAGACCCAAGTGGAGGAGAAAGGGGAATGACGTGGGATGCTAGCGATGTGTTCCAGATGGTAAACCTGTCAGATGCAATTGATAATAGAAGGGAGAGGAGGAGGTGGAAGATTTTCTGGAATAGAGCAAGTTGACATTTTACCGCACGGAGTATATGTGTAATAAGCTTTTGGGTGTGTTTAGGAACATTAGGCAGAGGACGACGCAGTGGAGAGAGGTAGAAAGCGAAACTTGAGTGACAGTGAAGATGAAGTGATGGATAGAAGCCCAAATGGGGAGTAGTTTCAGACAGAATCACCAAATGTGGGACATGGTACCGACCTGACCACACTGGCACCAACATAAGGGGGAGGCTCTCGGATAGATAGTGTGACTCCTGTGAGGGACTAGGTACCATCGATAATAGATTTTCTGAGCATTTTTGCTAATTTTGACACAAATCGAGGTTTTAGCTATATTCAGGCGAATTTTGTCCCAGTCCTCCGGGGCAAGCATCTCCCAACATGGGGTCATTTTTAAAAAGTGGTTTAGTATATTATGGTGCGTTGCACCAAATTATGGACAAACCTCTTATCCAGAAACACCAAGTCTAAAGCACACCAGATAGGTCCCGTTGATTTAAAAACAATAAATAAATAAATCAGCCGACTTATAGTGAACTATTTGTCACACTAAGTAAACTGTAAAAGGTCAATAATGGAGCATTTTTATAAGGTAATCTATACACACAGACACAATACATATCACCATGACAATGGTGTCTGTCCATCAGTAGTTATTTTTTTTAAAAAAATACTGGACAGTGAATGGGGACAAAAATAGTAGTGTAACCCAGTGGTTCCCAAACTGTGTGCCGTGGCTCCCTGGTGTATCTCAGCGATCTCACAGTGGTGCCACGGACAGGGCTGGTGGTAAGCAAGGCAGGGGACTACTTAGTAATTATTTTGGCTTAGGGTGCCTTGAAAAAATTATGGAGACCCTAAGGGTGCCTCGAATTGAGAAAGTTTGGGATCCACTGGTGTAACCTATAAAGAGTTTGGGAAAATTTGTCACGTACTCTGATTGAGTTTAGGATGGCTTTAAATTACATAAGGGTGGCATGGTGGCTTAGTGGTTAGCACTTCTGCCTCTCAGCACTGGGGTCATGAGTTCGATTCCTGACCATGGCCTTATCTGTGTGGAGTTTGTAAGTTCTCCCCGTGTTTGCGTGGATTTTCTCCGGGTGCTCCGGTTTCCTCCCACAAACATACTGGTAGGTTAATTGGCTGCTATCAAAAATTGACCCTAGTCTCTGTCTGTGAATGTGTGTTACGGAATTTAGACTGTAAGCTCCAATGGGGCAGGGACTGATGTGAATGAGTTCTCTGTACAGCGCTGCGGAATTAGTGGCGCTATATAAATAAATGATCATGATGATGATAAGGGTTGTGCCACTTGGTGGTGTTTGAACCCTGCTCATTTCCAGCTGGAAAAGAAATAAAAGCTGAAGGGAATGGAGCATTCCTGTCAGGAGAGGACTTCAGTTCAGATGACGCTGCGTGCAGCGCTCACTATAACGACATCCTGCAGCACTTCAGTCAATGACTTTTCTAGCAAGACAAGTGCTGCGCTGTAATGTCACCATATGACTTAATGTCAGCGCAGCCGTAACTCACACAGAGGAAGCATAGCTTTCCCGGTTTGTGCACAAGTTAGGGGATATTGGTTTTTAGAGAATTCAATAGTCTTCAGAACGCACTAGAACTGATGTGGTAGGGCCTAAAATAATAGAACAATGAAGGAATTTAATATTTAGTTGTACTGGGGAACCTCCATTTTGGAAACTATTGATACCATTGTTGTAGCATGTGTATAGCTATACTGACAAAAGGATAAAATACTATTCCCATCTCTGCCCATTGCATTCCCTGCAGTTAAAAATGATCAGCTGACATTTCCCCATGTAAAATACAGTAGGGTGATCCCACCACTTACCATCTGTATGTACACCAACAATCAGGTAATCTCCCATGGCCCGTGCCTGGCGGAGCTGGTTGGAATGTCCATAATGTACCATGTCATAGCTGAACAACAAAACAGAAAATCTCATTCATCTACTCACACAAAACCCCAGCTAAGCCAGTTCAACAAAGACAAACGGACAGCTACAGGAAGAAAGTACAATATACCATGCCTATGTTTAGTGCAATACACACACACACACACACACAACACTGCTTTAGTAACTTCAATCCACACTACGAATCAGGAAAAAGTATTGAAATGTAATGCTGCAAATTAAGATGTACAGTATCATAAAATTTTATATAGTTATCTTACATTTAAAAGGTAAAAGCTATTCAGAAAGACTGCAATTACATTTTTCATTTTATTAAAATGAGCGTTAGAAACTTTAATTTGTCATTGCCATGGGGCATCAAAGTATGCAATGTAACAAAACAAGTCCTGCCGGTTGTTACATTGTTAGGAATGCTTATTTGACAAAGAAATACTGCTTTTATGAAAATATAATTTAAACTGTGGACGTAACTAGCATAAAGCCTTACAAAATATAAAATTGTACGCAAAACTATAGTATTTGTACTGTGCTGTGATTGTGTTCACTGTATTGTAGGTTAAATCTTGCATGTCACTATTAGTTGCCTGTCTAAATCTAAAAAAAACATTACAGTTCATGTGACACCCACACAACAAATTATAAAACTTAAAAAGCAGATTATCGCTCCAACAAGCTGTCACACAGCCTTTTCAGGCTGTACCTCTATGATGCAAACAGATGCATCATAGAGTTACCAGAGCTACTGTGCAAAATATAAGTCGAGGAAGATAAGCCAATATAATTTTACTCATAAAATCAGTGAAAATTGGCACACTTCAACAGTTTTCAAGTAAGCTTATGCTTGAAACCACAGGAGCCAATGAAACACTTCCATTGTCACCTCATAATCCATACACTTACATATTCCCCTCCCAGAGAACAGGCAATTGCTGCACACCTGCTCTCATCTTACAGCAAGGAATGCTGTACATGACACTTCTTACTGCGCTCCTTAGCTTACACTAACATACATATGCTGTACTGTGCAATACTTGAGCAAACACACACACAGAAATTCAAGTTACAAAACACTGTTCCATTGTCCATGCTAAAAATGAACACTGGGCAGACTACACTGGAAAGCTTTGTTACCCAGCTATTAAGGTTGTTTTTAGCTGAACATTAAATTCAAAAGCAATAATTCCACTTTTAATGTCATGCACATAAGCTGTGAGAACCTGAAAAGGGAGAAGCAGCGCGGCCCAATTGCCATATACAACTTTTCCAGAAATACGCCTAAATTAAGGTTTCCATAAGGAAAACTGAAAAGTTCAAAGAATAATGTTAATAAATGGACCATGTAGTGTCTAATTTTAATTTGACATTTAGTTGCATGTAAATAAGTATTATTTTTTTTCATTTATATATAATACATTTTGTTTGAATAATGCATATTAAAAAGGTATTACCATCTCTAACTTTTTCATTTATTTTTTAACTCTGGCATATGCTGATGTGTACAGCTGTCAGACAATGTCTGTGTTCTGTGCAAGTCATATTCTTCTGAATACTTAAGGTATGTACAATAACACTGGCAATTAATGCCAACACATTTGTTTTACAGATTGAGGAGCACATACTAATCACCACACCCGAGAAACCAATAGAACCCAGAGAAAAGCCCAATTCCATAATCTCTCTTTCCCCCTTTCCTAAATAGTGCTAAATACAAATAGAATGTCCATTGGGTTGCAATGCAAGTTAGTAATATATAACAATTTAAACCTACAGGGTAATTGCAGTAGCAGAAAAGATTTAAGCTGGGATTGTACATATGCAAAAATACATTTTGGGACATGAATTAAATATGACTGAAGCTTACATTGCTTTGCACTGCTAATTGCTTTTTCCACCATAAAGTTACAGTGTGGTGTCCTATTACATACATTACTTGCTGTGCCTACAGTGTAAATAATATAAACGTTTCACAGAACCGTTACCTCACCTCAATGCACTGATCAGTTATATTATTTATAAACATGATATTTGATTACAAACAGGAATTAAGTACATAGGCTCACTGCAGTGAGCAATTTGTGTATATGCTATATAATAACAAGGAATGAAATTTTGTTACACCAGTTTTGTTTCCTATGTGGCAGCTATGAGAACAGATACATACATATTTATCTAGATACTAAGAAATTAGCCTGCAGTTTTTGGTATTTGACTGAAAGATCACATTGTTGGGTTTAAGGACAAGCACAAAGTGAAAACAAACAATACATTAGTAACATGTAAATAATAAAGAGTCTAGCTCAGTGTTGGCTAACCTGTGACACTCCAGGTGTTGTGAAACTACAAGCCCCAGCATGCTTTGCCAGTAGATAACTTGCTGATAGCTGGCAGAGCATGCTGGGACTTGTAGTTTCACAACACCTGGAGTGTCACAGGTTAGCAATCACTGGTCTAGTTTGATCTTAATATAAAAAAATGAGTCATGAAAGGAGGGACATATTACATATCATAGTCCCTATCACATCTGGGACTGGTGCCAATTCACATTGCATTTATTTTTCTTTTTTTTTTAAACATATTTTATTTAAAGAGTTTTAACAGCATACAGGTTAGCTTTAACATCGAACAGTTGGTATAAACAATTATTGAGATCCTTGTTATTACGTAAAACTACACAATTGGGAGTGAAGTAAAAGAGAAATACAAAAAGAGGACAAGGGAGGGAAGGAAAGGGAGGAAGACTAAGAAAGCAAGGAAAAGAGAAGGGAAAGAGAAGCAAAGAAGAAAGGGTGTAAGAGTAAGGGAGGGGAGGGAAGGTTTAGTAAGGGTCAAGGGGGAATAGGAATGAAGCCTGGGCTGGCGTCCTGGTGGCGCTCAGACATTCTGTCTATGATTTGCAGCTTGGTCCATATCATCAGATTCTGCTTTAGAAGGTTCTCCATTGGTCTACTCCGCAAGTGTCAAGTCAAGGTTGCCATATAATTAGAAATTTGTTGGGTCAATTGTTAATTATGCTCGTAATTTGCTCACAACGGTAGGTCTGCCATACCCTATTAATCACTTCAGGCAACATAGGTGGTTCAGATTGCTTCCAGTGAGCTGCTACCACACATTTGGCAGCGCTAAGTATATGGCTCACCAATGCTGTTGTGTGTTTATCAGCGTCAGGTACTGGTCTGTGCAGGAGAGAGTAGGAAGGACAAGGGGGGCCTTTTTGCCAGAATCTAACCATCTTAGGGCATGACCACCAAATATGACAGAACGAGACCTCATGACCACAGGATCTCCAGCATAAATTCGAGGAGCTAGGGTATATGGCCTTCAGACGAGTGGGGACCAAGTACCATCTATATAATAGTTTATATGCATTCTTCTTGGTCCGTACACAAAGAGGTCTTAGCGACCCATGTCCTGATCTCGGACCATACATCCGTATCTAACACCACATCAAGGTCTTCCTCCCATTTTAGTTTATAGCGATCCTTTACAGGTTGACGATACACCACCAACAGACTATAAAATGTAGAGATTAAGCCAGTAGGTGGGGATTTACTTTTACAAAAAGATTCTATGGGGCATATTCAATTGTTTACGAAGACGCCCAAAAACTTGCAGCGCGCATTATTACCGTTATTACGGTACTAGTGCGCATAAATACCGTTATTACGGTAGTATTCTTGCTGGATTTCAGCTCGCAGCTCCCTGAGCCGCGAGCTGAAATCCAGCTTACTATTACCGTAATAACGGTAATAGTTTTAACGCCGCGGGAATTCAAAAGAATTGAATATGCCCCTAAGGGTGTGAGTTGGTAAAAGGTTTTAAATGCTGGGATTGAGTGATACAGATGCCTTAGTTGAAGATACTGATAGAAGCGACTATGATACCATAACACCATTGGAGATTCGCAAATTCAGGGAAAATACGCATGGGAGCTAGGTCAGTCAGAAACCTTAGTCCACCACAGGACCGGTGTTGATGAAAGTAGTGTCCAGGAGGGAAGGCTGGGTTATTCCACAGTGGGAACATTATCTCGGGACTTGCTATCAGGTGAAATGCTCGGGTCCTATAGTCCCACAAGTTAACCCGTGCATGATACTCATACATTCTAGTCAAATCAAGCTACTTAAGGTGTTAAAAAGGTTCTTGTCATGCATTTGGGCCTAGCCAAGGCCTCCTCAGGGGAAGAGCGTTACTTCCCGACGCAAGTGCCCTTTTTAATGTGTGTTCATGAGGTAAAATTACCTCACGAAAATGAGTTTGAGCCCTCAACTCATAAATTTAGCCTTTACTACCCCTCCCACGGGGGAAGGGGGATGATGGAAGTTAACTGACTTCACTATTCTAATTTTTTTGTCAAATAATATCAGTATACCAAATTTCAGGTCAATTGGATGAGCCCTTTCTGAGAAAATAGTTTTTTCCACACACACACTAAAACACGCCGCTAGGCTTTTACTTTTATATATTAGATAATGCTAAGAATTTAGTAGGTCAGTGTATAACTCCGCCCAGCAGGTGGCGCTGCAGCTTGTTTGTTTTTTTCCACACACAGACTAACACGCGCCGCTAGGCTTATATATATTAGATATCTGAAGCGAAAAGCGGGTAGTGGGTGGGAGCAAGGAGAGTGGTGGGCGATGTTTGATTGATATCCAAAGGAGGGTGCAGGGCGAGAGCAATTGTGTGAGACTAGCTTCTATGTCAACCCACAACCTCATATCAAGTGGAGAGTGAAATAGGACTAACTGGGTCAGATGTGTAGCTATGTAATATTTAGAGATATTCGGAAGCACCAGTCCTCCTTCAGATGCTTGGCGATAAAGAGAGCGGGCTTGTATTCGGGGTTGTTTGCCTGCCCAGACAAATCGAGCAACTTGTCTCTGCAGAGTCTTAAGCGCCAGTGACGGTACTCGGATAGGAAGTGTCTGAAACAAGTACAGAATTTGTGGTACTAAGTTAATTTTTACCACTGTTATGCAGCCTAGGCAAGAGATATATAACTTATCCCACTTCTCAAGGTCTCGCTTCAGTGAATTCAATATTCGGGGATAATTAGCAGCATATAGCAGACTATAAAGTCCTGTCAAGTAGATTCCCAGATACTTGAGCTTGTCTAGTTGCCATCTGTAATTTGACTGGTGCTTCAAGGAGTCCATAAGGCGGATCGGAATATTGAGAGGGAGAATTTCGGATTTGTCTATATTAATTTTAAAGTTAGATACTGCTCCATAGTCTCTAATTTCACTCTACAAGGAGGGGAGGGAGGTGAGGGGTTCAGTAATTGTAAGTAGGATGTCATCTGCATACAAGGAGATCCTGTAGTCAGTCCTACACGCTTGTATCCCTGTGATCGTCTGATTGCTGCAAACTCGAGATGCCAGTGGTTCCATCGTTAGAGCAAATAGCAACAGGTAGAGTGGGCAGCCTTGTCGAGTGCCATTATCCCAAACAGGAGCCGAAGGGTTATAGTATAAGGAGGCTAGTCCATTCATAAACTGACCCTCAAAACCAATTGCCTTAAGGGTAGCTCTCATCAAAGGCCAGGCGACCCTGTTGAAAGCCTTTTCTGCGTCCAGAGACACCACCAGAGCAGGGTTCTGATCCCGGTTAGCTGCTTCAATTAAATCAATTACTTGCCTTGTGTTATCTGCTCCCTGCCAAGTAGGGATGAAGCCCACCTGATGAGGATGGACCACAGCGGGTATTACTTGAGCCTACCTGTTTGCTAGCAATTTAGCAAATATCATTAAGTCTACATTTAGTAGAGAACTAGGTTGATAGCTCTCACAGTGGCTAGGCTCATACCCCTCCTTGGCAAGGACAATGACATCTGCTTTGGTAGTGTCCCTTTCACATTTTTTACCACTTAAATTTGCCTGAAAAAGGGAAAGAAGCCTAATTCACATTGCATTTCAAAGAATAAGCTTTTGGAAACTTGTTTTCTGTATGCATCTACTGAATATATGAAAAGAGCTGATTTGCTCATCATTGAGGAGGGTTTCTAAAGCTACAAGTTGTACAAATTTAAGTTGTAGTTAAATATGTTCACCAATACTTAAATAGCCACATTCTTGTATGTAAAGATAAACTAAAGTTTATCTCTATGTTTTAGATAAACTAAATTTTATCGCTGCTCAGATAATTCTGTCAGAAGCACAAAGTTCACAGTCACAGGACACGTAGTACTTTGTTGTCACTGCTCAGTCCAGGAGATAACCAATTAATAAACTTTCACTACATGGTAGAGTTCTCAAGTGGCACAGTGTAATCTGAATAAGGTCAAATGGAAAGGACACACTGCAATTCTCCCCACAGATATAGGGCACTTCAGTAAACTTACTGCTATGTGTACAAGTACAAATATAATAATTGTACAACTGATATATAACACTACACAAAGCTACATTATCTAGCATGACCCGCTACAACCTGGTGGCACTCATGTGACTAAAACAAACATGTAATGTGAGCATTACCAATGTGATCATCCTGATGTGCTTTAATCCACCCACGTTATACAGTGAAAATATTATATATTTGTCACTAATACATAATTCCAGTATAATTTGTGAAGCTGTAAAACCACAGAGATAGCGCAGTAACAGCACAGGTGCACATTATATAAGATCCCAGTGACATGAAGCAGTATACTAACGGCAACACCCTGCCGCCTCCTCTCACCATCCATCGCACCACACCCGCACGGTTCTCCGGGATACATCCCGCTCCGGGGCGGGGTCGCCGTGTCCGTTCCTAATCATCTTGTACTTAATGGTGTGGTGTCAGCCAAAAGGAAGTGTCACAAGGCGCGCCCCCGGAAGTGATGCACACAGAGCGCTACCATAGAAACGGCAAGCGAGCCGGCACCGCGGCCATTTTTACTCTGGGCAAACTTCATTTACATCAATACACTGCTGTTATAAACGACAGACACTTCTACTTAAAAACATTTTATTTAAAATACAATTTAAAAACAAACAAAAAAAAAAAGACTGTGCAAACAGCATGGCTCATGGGGATTGTGCAGCATTAAACCTATTCAGAGCCTTGGGGACAATAAAATATCTATTTTATCTTTTTGATTTTCTTCCTTTGGTGTATCCTTTCCCAAACCAGCCCCCACTGAGAGGCTGTTCACAGGCTAGAGTAGTCTGCTCTGGGGGCCCATGAAGGGTCTCCACTGTCCGGATGGGTCTGCGACTGTAACTGTCCTCTTCTCCAGGACGCAGGGGAATGGCCATACAGAATATTGGGTCCTGAGATCTAGGAAACAGACAATAGTGAGAACATGCCAAATATCATGAGGAAGAACGGCCATGTCAGCCATAAAAATACAAAGTCACCTGTCATATTTTGGAACGTCCAACTGAAGCTCATCCATCAGAAGTCTCATGACATCGTCACATTTCCCATTAATCTTCAGGTTAGCAATTGCATCTTTAGGTGTCCACTGAGGAAATATACAGTGTGGTTGGATGATAAATTGTCCTCCCTTATCTTGTCTACAGCACCCACTATCTGTTGTAACAGACACAAGCTTTAGGCTCTGTCTAAACCACTTATACAACAAAATATTAGTACTTCTGTTGGGGTTGCTAGAAAATCACACTGTCAGAAATCAAAGAATCCAGAAAGTTTTATTATTAGAAAGAAGTGTAAAAACAATGAGTGTGTACTGAAACACTTTTTAATCACCACATTAATATTCATAGAGATTTAGGTTCTTTAAAAAATTTTTTTACATATACATTGTAAGGGGGGAATTCAATTGACGACGGGATCGCTGAAAATCCCGCGCTCAAAGAATATTACCGTTAATACGGTAATCCTGCGCGTACTCAGGGAGCTGCGAGCTGAAATCCAGCGAGTAATTACCGTATTAACGGTAATATTCTTTGAGCGCGGGATTTTCGGCGATCCCGCCGTCAATTGAATACCCCCCTAAGTGTCTTTCAACTACAGAAAATATTTTAATGAATAAGAGATAACTTGGAATTTTTGGTCCTTGTAAAATACCTGATGGTTTACACAAATATTGCGTCTTACCTGCAAATTTACAATGTAAAGTTTGGGGCGTCGGGTACTAGGCTTATTCATGCCCCACAAACAGTGATATTTCTTCAAGACCTGAGAGGACAGAGCAGAATCAATGAAGAAAACACCACATAAATGAGAAACTGTCTAAGTAAAAAATAGAAGTGGAGGTATAATAAATGCGAGAGAATGGAATGTAATGGTTTTACAATGAACGCAGTAGAAGTGCGGTATATACTATATATTTGTAAAATATACAAGACAAAGCACCTCATAGGACTGCAAATATAAAATACAAAATTTAGATGCGTCCTCCCACATACATTCTAAGAAACAGCTTTGAGAGATTCAACCAACAAGCCGGGAAAGCAATTCATATACACTCTCATCAATAAGGCACATACTGGCCACATACAACCCGCTAAACACTCTAATATTTGTCCAATTTGGCCATGTGATCAAATTAGATGAAATCCATTCTTTCAGCCTCAGAGTTCAAGCAACCAGATGCTTCTGGCATCAAAGTGGCCTGTTCTTACAGTCAGAAGTTAAACACACACAGGCCAATAGTTGTCATCTTCCAATTGTATTTATCAACATGCTCTATAATGATCCCATCACGTACGATAAGCATATTCTTCAGGTCCCATGATATAATATCTAGAAAACTTCTGTATATTGCTGATTATATCACAGTGTGTATAGCCAAAATTATAAAGACATTATGGTCATTGAGATATCTACATATCCATCCCATAGCATCATCGATTTGTGAATGGTATTGTTAACTGGCAAAGCCTTTTTTTTCTACCTTACCACCATAGAGCTTAAGAGGCACTGATTGGTTATAAATAGTGTATTGCAATTCATATTGCTTGCGCCTGGGAGACCCTCTTGTCAAACTTCCAAGGTTTTCCATACTTCAGTCAGCATATGCAGCCACAAAGCTAGGTTTTTCAGATGGCTGAAGAGCATCCATTTTACAGTTAGTACCTCAATCTGCAGATAAGGTGATGGAGGACTACAGAAGAAGTGTTAGTCTCAGATAAGGCCATCTTGTACCACACAAAATGTGGTGAATCTTTGGGCAAGTGTGCTGAAAATATACTCAGCCATGACAAGTAGTAAGACAGTTATCTGCCCCTGCCATATGCACGTGTCTTCATACCCAAAGCTATGTGAATATATTGCCATTATTCAGCATGGACTCATGTATGTGTCTATGGTGGTTCTGCAAGTTTATCCACAATTACACTTTCTGCAGCAGAATTGCAACCCAGCAAAGTTATTTATTTCCCCCCCAAGTATTTTTATAGATGACATATTGAAGAGGTGTACACCGGTCAGACTGGTAATATCTCAGGATAAAAAGGTCCACATTAACAACCGGCAAATGCATTTTTAGCCAAAACTAGTGATAACGCAGAGGTCACAGATTGTAATTTACCTTCAGGCTAGAGCCAAGACAGAGAATGACATCAGCCTTCTCTGCGGCCTTCACTGCCCCCGACCAGTTCAGTGGCTGCGTCAACTTTCCTCGCTCTCCAAAGTGAACGATAGAGTCTCTGAGTTCTCCCGTACACTTATGACAGTAACGTCCAGTGTTGTGTTTATGAAGGGCTGTGCGTTCCGTCACATCAAACAAACGCACATATTCTCTGAGTAGAGAACAGGAAGTGCACACCTACAGGAGACAGAAGGCTGGAGAAATCACAAAACTTACAAGCAAGGTATAATAATAATAATAATAATAATAATAATAATAATAAAATAAATAAAAATATACTAGTAATGTAAATCCAATAGCACACCAGCTACATGTCCATAAAACTAAAATATGAGCAATGTCCACATACTAGTACTGTGCCCTGTAACACAGTACACCAGCCTGTGCCCACACTGGATTAGTCCTTAGTCTCCAAACTATACGCAACGATATGTCCTTACAATATATGAAGTATAAACAGAACACTGGAGAGGGCACTTAAACCTGGTCTCCAGTGTTTCCATCTATAATGTTGGCGCTATTACAGTGACAGGCACACTTCTACCCAGGAGCCCTATTTATTACTTCAGCGACTAATGCCTATAATAGTGTAGCATCATAGAAAGCTGTGCATGGGATGTATAAACATAGAATCAGTTGTTTTGGTACAAAGATAATGCACTGCTAACGAGGGCTGTTTAAGTGCAGGAGTGGGGAATTTGGAATGTGAGGACATGCTACAATTGCAGGACACAAACCAGTACGCAGGCCATTAAAGTACTCATGTATTCATTTCATATCAGTGTTTTCATACATCAGGACAGAATAGTCCTAACGAAGTCCTACACAGATGTTTGTCCTTATTTATTCAAAAATAATAAAGAGAAGCCATGTGTAGACCTTTTACTGAACATACTTGGGGCTGTCTCTGTGGAGGTGACTACACCGAATTTCACCGACGTTTGTTAATCCATTGCTATCCTAAGATTTTCTTGTACCCTTTGTTTTCTTGTCTATATTTATACCAACTTTTTTTTTTCTTGTATATTGGTCATCTACTGGTTACACCAACCAACTCTGTTCTTTGTTCAATATGGTTGACTGATTGTTTATATCAGTTTCTGTCCTATTAAAAAGCCACCTTAACCAGTAATACCTTGATGTCATTGTATTCTGTATGAGATCATCAGTCTCTTACATCGTATTTGAGGAGTTTTGTCGCACTCAGGGCCAGATTAAGGGAATGGAGGCCCCTGGGCTAAGGGGGCCTCCATTCCCCCGTGAGGGCCCCCCCCCCGTGATCCGAGCCGCCCCCCCGGTGAGCCGAGCCGCCCCCAAGGCACTTACCTCCTTCTCCTGCCATTGCAGTCCTTCCCAGTCGCGCTGTTCGCTCCTTACTGAGGAGATCTCGTGAGAGTGAGACTCACGAGATCTCCTCAGTAAGGAGACTACAGCGCGCCGGGGAAGGACAGCAGGGAAAGTGCTCGGCGGCATTGATCGCGCCGGGGGCGCTTCCGCCCCCGACCGATCAATAATGCTGCTGAGCACTTTCAAGGGCCCCCTGGATGCCCGAGGCCCCTGGGCTGTAGCCCAGTTAGCCCTAGGGTTAATCCGGCCCTGGTCGCACTCCTACTTACAACATTGCTTCAGTACACTGATGTTTGAGAGAATTCATTTATGCATAGATTCTCAGCATCTGAATATGGTTTAGATCTGCACTTTGACTTGGCCATTCCAAAACCTTCACTCTTTTCCTTTTCAGCCAGTTATAGATTTGCTGGTGTGCGTAGGATCAGTGACCTGTAGCATGATCCAATATCAGCCAAGCTTCTGTTGTCGGACAGATGGCCTCACATTTAACTCTAGAATACTCTGGTGTTAAGAGGCTTTTATAGCGGACTCATCTATTGAGCAAAGCATCACCACCCACCACTGCTGTATCTTTTTGCCATACATGGTATTATGCATCATGACTAAATAATTCCACTTTTGTAACAGTGACCCTAGGACAAACGTCACTGAAGTCTTGAGCTTCATTCAGATAAAACTTTGCAAACTTAAGTAACATTATTTATGTTTGTTTTGAGAGAACGGTCTTTTTCCTGAATAAGCTTCCATGAAAGCTAGTCTTGTTCATTTTTATTCTTCTGATGTTTGTCTCAAAAACATTAACATTTAACGTGCCAACAAAGGCCTGGAGATCCTTAGATGTACCTTATGGGTTTTGTTTTGCCATTTCTTGGGCATCATCGGCTGATTTTTCTGTGAATTTGCAGGGACTTCTAAATTAATGTATACCATGCTTTAGTGTTCAAATTAAAAATGTATTTATAATAACTGTACTCACCCTTATGGTCTAGTTGATCGGGTTGGCATTATGGCTGCTTTCCCCACTTATTCGTTTTGCGAACAGAAAAATGTAGCACTGGAATCATCCACTATAGCTCTGTTTACCTGAACCCTGCATGAGCAAGTGTGAGAAACGGGGAACAGCAGTGTTCTATTCCCCAATTCTCTCAGACACGAGGATCAGGGAGCAGAAGCCCCTGAGCTCCTTCTAGTAGCACTGGAAACATTCTAATAATTGTTGCCAGCACACTGCTCCCTGGTGTTACCAAGGAGCATAGTTGAGCACATAAAAACAGTTGCTGTGGCAGCAGTAGGACCGCTTCGAGTTCTTGGTACTATCCTCCTGAAGCCATATTCGGGTTGGATGGAGCGCCAGGGCTTGGTGTTCCAAGATTTAGAAGCAGTGTGGACAAGAGATTCAAATCTACCAACCCAGACTTAGTGTAGCTGGGGCGAAGAGGGGCGCTGAGCAATGCATGGACAGGGGAACAAAACTCACACCCACACCGAGGGCAGTATTAGAAGTAAGATCAAGGCCGAGATAATTCATATGCAAGATAAGCAAAGCAACCTGGGATTGCTAAAAAAGGACAGGTGGCTGAATTATTCCCTACCATCAAATGTGAAAACTAAATAAATTGCAGAAATGGTCAATGTAAAGCATTTATTACATCTGTATCTTTAAGAGGATATTGTACGTAACAAGTCTTTTAAGAGTGATTGATGAGCAATAAACCTCATTATTTCTAAAGACTCTGCACTAGTCCTCAGAGGCCAGCAGTTCCAGGTAAACGTGAAGGAGCCTGATCGGCAGTGACTGTTCTCTGTGAACCAGGGCACCTCGGTGGTGCATAGATGGTACTTACATTAAGCAAGTCTGCTGTCTACTGGCCAAGTAGCAGCAGTAGGAGGAGTCAGTAATGGCAGATTACTGAAGGTAAGTGGAACCCCCAGTCAAATCTTTAAAACCAACCTCCCCAATAAGGCGGCAAAGTCAGCCCATCCTGTCACACACTTGGTTAGCGGCTCCAATTGCCTTCTTTATTTATATGAATGTACCTATTACCTGCACTTCTTAGTCCCTTCTTACTTTTTTGTTGAATCAATAAGGACATGGCGAAAGCTATTATGGGTTATTTGTCACATGAGATTTCTCAAATTTTCGAATTATGATAGATGAATGTCAAGTATGTCCCAATATGTAAGAGCAGATTAAAATAGGGTGTACAATACATATACATACAAATATTAAATTATCTTATCTATCACCCTGTATATCCTTTCTGCTTAACAAGAAAATGTTTTACAAATATGCTGTTTTACTTGTAACATTAGAAACCATTAAAATCATTAAACAGTAAACCCCCTGCAGAGCTCTCCTTACCTCAATGTACATATTCCCATGAACCTCAGAAGTGACTTCTCGAGGTAAACCACTTCGAAGATGAAGCCCATCACAGTTCTGTGATACTATATGACGCACCTATAGTAGAACAAAGTGTATTACATCAATAAAGCAGACAATACTAATGGTAACACAGGAACCAGAGAAAATGCTACAGGGTAGGATCATTAAAATAATGTGCGTGGAGAGTATGCATTAAAGTTGAGAAGAGTTAGCTATTCTAACAGTGATAATGGAGAACCAAATCAAGCGCGTATGACCCTGTAGTAAGAATACCCGCATTCCAGAGTATTACAGTGAACTTATTTCCTACAAACTGCGGCAGCCATAATGTGGGATGAAACAATATTGGAGATACCGCAGCCTATCCATTTACTAGGAGACAGCAAAATCACTGGCGAAGCAACAAAAAAAACCTTGGCGATATTACCAATTCCCATATCTCCATTTTTGGCAACAACATCCTGAGTTTTGGTCCTCAAAAGGGATACGGTTTCAGCAAAATGGGTTCGTGTTTGGGTGGCCTCTGAGCTGGGCTTATTTGGTCTAATTTATTTCCAAATAATGGAAGATAAGCTTCATTCTTATGGGTAACTGTTGATCCCACTATGTGTCTTTTTCACTGTGTGAAAGTGACAGGTACACTTTCAGAGCCACAGGATGCAGGAAACAAAAGGGAGACAACAGGGAAGAGGCCACCTTGACATCTGCTACAGAACGCTATTAGTGTAATGCATGTGGTGAAGGCTAGGCTACAGGGAAGAATGTATCACCAATTAGAAGACAGCACAGAATATATCATAGGAGAGCTGTTTTAACCTCTTACCAGCCTTGCTCGTTGTAGCTGTGCAATACACATGTGCGTAAAAGTTGGCTGAGCGTCACTTAGATCTCCGGTACTATGGAAATAAAGTAAACATTTTTACTAATTAATTCATCCTCTTTAGTGCTCCATAAGACAAGCAAACCATATATGATGAGCCCTCACCTCACACTCCTGCCCTTATTCAGAAGAGTCCACACACCACTTGGTCCCCGATAGTCTGGAATAGCAGCTGCCTGTAAGAAGCAGACATCTCATGAGTCACCACTAACCTTCTGCTGCACTATCATTGTCATTACAGTGTATATGTCACTTACACACATTGGAGGCAGCTATCCATTCAATAGGACCAGTGTGGATGCATTGTGTCTTATGAATATTGCCCATGGAGCAGCTCAGTGATGTCACTGGCTTCCAGTGAATACAAAGGTTATATTAAATACTGGCTTAGTCCACAAAATATTTGTCTCCACTGTGTGTAGATGACAGGTGCACTTTGATTTCACATCCTTAAATTAAATAAAAAAAACTATAAAATCAGTGGGGGGTTCGGGCTCACTTAATGGAGACTCTTAATTGTCACCATATCTCTGGCAGATTACTCTTCACCAAAACCAATCTCAAATTTGTCCAAATGTGTTCCATAAGTGGTTCAGTTTTAGGTGTTCCTTTATACGCATGTTTTGGTTACAGTAGGAAGCAAATCTAAACTTCACTCTTAACACAACATAACAGCAAATACATATGGGAAAGGTGTGTGAAAAGGAAGAGGAACACAGACTACTTGAATACTTCATTACATTTGGACACAGTCAAGCAGCTACTTATATTAAAATCAATGTTTTTAAATGTAAGTATATGGTACTAGTATTGGGACGCCACCCATGTGCCCATACTTTTACTACCTATGCCAAACACATTCCACTACAGCTGTGCCCTGCCAGCCAGATTCACCCACTTATAACATACCGGCTATGCGACACATACAATATACTATCCCTGACAGTGGTTTGTGTGAGCTGACATCCCATGTCATAAGACACGAGTCGTTATTGGCGTTAAATCGCAGAAGGGCCACACATTGCATTAAGAGATGCTACCAAGGACCTTGCGATCACAGACCTAGAAACTAAATTGCCGTCTGCAGGATGCTCTTGCACACCTGGCTATCGTGTATTGTATGTTTGGAAACTTGCTGTTTTGCAGTGTTAAAGTACACCTTCAGTACTAATAAAATAGTGTTCAACCTGCACCTGGTATCAGTCTGAGCGATCTAAACAACCCCGTATCATCATAACGATCTTCAAAACTCTACAAGACCGCTGTTTAGGATACTTTTGAGGCCTCTTTTTGCTGACTGATGCACTCCTTACCGTGCTGATCCCAGCTCCTGTGTAGATTACCATATTCTTTGCTCCACGCACAGCTTCAGCCAACTCTAGAACTTTCTCTTGGAGCAATTCAGGAGCATCCACAACCTATGTTAGAGAATATACAGTAGTTCAACAGAAGAGTTATCCAATACACCGTCAGTGTGCTAGAAAATGACAGGTAGAATTTGATTGGGTGCAATGAGTGCCACTAAATTCTTTTTCACAGCTGTAGTACAATTTTCAGAATCCTAACTCACTGAGAAAGATTTAAGCACATCAACCTTGTTGCTTCCTATGGTTTGGGAAACCAAAATGGACATGGCAAAACTGAAACCTCAGGATATGGCTGTCGACACCAGGCAGGAAATTATCATACTTGTGGTAAAACATTTCATGCAGCACTAGCTTACAATAGCAAATATCATTACAATGGTGGAAAAAGAGAAAATTTTATGTAAGGTTCAATTTTCATCCCCTACCATGTTGACATTAAATAAAACGGCTTGCTAAATGTTTCTACATCATGGCTGTCAACCTCATGCTTGGCTAACTGTGAAGTATCCATGAACACGGGCATCACCCAAACTCATGTTTGGCTACCAGTGATGCATCCATGTTGATGGCTATCACTGACATATCTATGGTGACTAATCTCCCACACTTACTTCCTCCCACTTGGTTACCAGTGATGTATTCACAGTGAATGCCATCATTCTTCCAACTGCATGGCTATCAGTGACATATCCAGAGAGACTGTCATCACCCTCCCTCCATTCCTCACCGTTGACTACTAGTGATATATCTATGGTGACAACCATTACAGGCGCTTTCAAAGGCTATGGCGACATACCCATGGTAACTGCCATCACTCACCCTCCACTCATCCCTCTTGGCTACCACTGGCATATCCATGGTGATCACCATCACCTCCCATGGGCTCCAAGTACATATCCATAGTGACTACTATTACCCATCCTACTTTCCTAACACTTGGCTACCAGAGAGGAATCCATGGAAACTGCCACCCCCAGGGACCACAGTAACAAATCTATGGTGATCACCATCATCCACCCCTCTCACCTGGCTACTAGTAATGTATCCATGGTGATTGCACTCATTGTCCCTCCCACTGTCAACATATAACACATGGATTGTGACAGACATAACCGTACCTTCTATCAGCACTGTAACCATGGTAACTACTATCAGCCACGCTCCCGCTTACCAGTGACGTATCCATGGTGACTACCATCACCCACCAATGACATACTATATACACACACCACGTCCCACCCTCCCAAGTGACACACCAACCTCCTGCTCCCGGTACCGCAGCCGCTCTCTGCGCTGCCGCTGCCTTTCCAGCTCCTGCACCAGCTCCGCATAGCTCTCCAACAGCTCCCGCTCTCCGGGACTCTGCTCAGCTGCCGGCTTGCTCAGTATCCGAGAGATCTGCGGAGAAACAGCCGGTTACTGCTCCCGATCAGCCGCTCCTGTGCGCTCCAGCCTCGTTGCTCACCGTCTTACCTGTCTCCGCCGTTCCCGGTGCTGCTCACGTCTCAAAATTTCTTCTCGGGCTTCTGCTTTCCGTTCTGCACGCCCCATTTTACCGGTGACTTCCTTACTTGGAGACTGAGAACATCTTCCGCTTCCGCCAGTTACCGGCACCGGAAGTGACATCACGCACGATCAATATAAACTTATAATGTCACGTGACATGGTTATGGCAACGTGACAGCAGCATCCCCAGCAACCGGTGTTATGGTGACAGGACCGTATCTGTGACTATATATCTGTCACTATAAGCACCTCCTGCTATACACTCACTAAGTGCTATACGTTACTGTGATGGGATTTTATTATAAGGTTTTATATAGTCTACATATCATGCAGTGTTTTACAGAGATTGTTTCCTCTTTCATAACAGTCCTGGCCATAGTGGAGCCTACAACCTAATTTCTCTACTACAGAGACACATACTCACTAGGGTGAATTTCATCAGAAGCCAGTTAACCTGAATGTCTTTGGACTGTGGGAGGAAACGAGTAAACAGGGAGAAAATACAAACTACACAGATAGGGCTCTAGTTGGAATCAAACCCATGATGTTAATCAGTTTGTGGTAAGTGCAGAGGATCAGGGCCATCTTTTCCATCGGGCACGATCGGCAGGTGCCGGGGGCCCCACAGGCAAGGGGGCCCCATAGGCAGGGCTCTTAATTAGAATAAATAATCCTGCAAAAGAAATAACCTGCATAAAAAACCTTCAAGGGTCACTGAGCAAGTACATCTATCTTTATCTCTATATATCTATATCTATATCTATATATATATATATATATATATATATATATATATAGGGGCCCCGGTGCACTGCTTTGCCTGGGGGCCCATATTGTTAAGATGGCCCTGCAGTGGATCCATGGGGTATATTTATTAAACTATGGGTTTGAAAAAGTGGAGATGTTGCCTATAGCAGCCAATCAGATTCTAGCTGTCATTTTGTAGAATGTACTAAATAAATGACAGCTAGACTGATTTGTTGCTATATGCAACATCTCCACTTTTTCAAACCCACAGTTTAGTAAATATCATCACCATTTATTTATATAGCACTACTAATTCCGCAGCACTCTACAGAGAACTCATTCACATCAGTCCCTGCCCCATTGGGATGTACAGCCTAAAATCCCTAACACACACACAGACTAGGGTCAATTTTGTTAGCAGCCAATTAACCTACTAGTATGTTTTTTTGAGTGTGGGAGGAAACTGACACAAACACAGGGAGAACATACAAACTCCTCACAGATAATGCCATGGTTGGAAATTGAACTCATGACCCCAGTGCTGCAAGGCAGATGTGCTAACCACTACGCCACCGTGCTCCCAATGTGTTTTTTTTGTTTATACAATGAGGGTGGTCTTGATAGCATTACAGGTCCCCAGGCAAAGCAGTGCACTGGGGCCCTACCAACTAAAAATGAAAATTATAGATAAAATTAAGCTTATATTTATTGATACCGCCAGTGTTCAAACTTTAAAAAACATGCTGTACAGCAGACATTAATCCACCCAAATGTTTGGACAACATAACATGAGCCTTGAAGTTGAAAAACAAGAAATTCAACATAAAAATGGTATTTAAAGAAAACTAAAACAAAGGCACTGTCGCGTCATAGCCTTCAAACTTCATTGTGCTCCGTTCAATTTCTTCCATTATTTACATTTAGAAAGTAGCAGGGGGAGGCAACCGACATTGACTGTTACAAATATTGGAAGAAATGTATTATAGCTTTATGGTATCAGATCTAAAATCTGTTCAGAGTTTGCCTAGTGGTGTCAAGTATATCTGGAAGCACTTCAATAACAGCTGGAGAGAATAGGCACAGACCAATGTTCTGTATGCATGAAATACTTTCTGTTTAATATCTCAAAGTTACAAGTTTTGATAGCATTCTGAATATATGTGAATCCTATGTTATAAGCATACAATAGTCTAAGGGATGCGCTGCGCATTAACTATCTCACGTATTCTTGAATTTTCTAGCTTCCTCTCCCCTTCTCAGGCCAGATGTGCCAATTATTCTTATCTATGTCTTGTTAGCTACACCTCAAGGCCGTGGGCTTACATCTTGCAAAACTGCATTTCAGCGGAAAATTAATAACCTCTTTTAAGCAACTATAATATCTATGCAAGTTACAAAAATGGGTGAACAAAGGCTTTATGAGGCCTTAACAAAAAACATATTTAACAACGACTTCAAAAATTATATGTGTTGATTTTGTCTTGGTTATGTACAAATTGTACATAAGCAAGACAAAATCAACACACATAATTTTGTAATAAAGTTCCGGTAATATTTTGACGAACACAACATACACGTACTAATTGTACAGTACAATTAGTACATATACATTGTTTAAGTCAAGGTCAAGATATGTATTTACAACAGCAAGATCGTATGTACAGATAACAGCTGATACTGAGGACATTAATCCACCTAAATGGTTTAACAAAGAGCGTTTGAAGGTTCTGAATAAATCTCCCAGTATAATATACCGAAAAGTTGGCAAGTCTATGGAGCCCCTATACTCGTGGGGCCCCCGTGCAACTGCCCAGCGTGCAGTCAAGGTGGCTCTGGGTTCCATCTGTTTTGTACCCCATTTCTAATTCTTTGTTTCTTCAAAGGACTTCCTAATTGTAAATATAAATATATATATATATATATATATATATATATATATATATATATATACACGCACACAAATGTCAAAGTGTAAATATAAATGAATGGAATTTTATAATATGAAATTCATTCTAAAAATTTTTTAACCCCTCCCATCGTCCCCAAATGAATCCATGAATGTCTCTGCATTCCCAAACACCCCTTTTTTCTGCTTGTATTTTTTTTATATATTCATTATTTTGTAATATGCTCAGACCACATAGCACACAATGACAGCATCAAGAGTCAGTAATAGAACAGTCCAGCATATTAGAAATTTTCCAATATGTCAAAAAGACAAAGCAGACAGCTAGGGGGAAGACAAACAAAATTGGGGAAGAGAGGGGAGGAGCAGGATAGGAGAAGAGAGAAGACAAGGAGACCTGAGTAATTACTATTAGGATGCTATCAAAGTCAAATAATTGGATATAGTCCTTTCAAATTAATATCCATCAATCTGATTGTCTTTGTCTGAAAATATGCGAATAGCAAGCTACGGCATGGAAGGGCGTATTTAACCACCACACGTACGAACACTTCTCCACACATTTACACTTACACATTCACTTGTAATTAGTTCACCTTAAAATAGTTCCAACACATAGTCATTTATAATCAAATGTAATAGAGTTTATAGTTAAATATAATAATGTTAAATACACTTTAGTGAAATCTAAGGTTCAGGATACAGGAAACATATCATCATCATCATTTATATAGCGCCACTTATTCCGCAGTGCTGTACAGAGAACTCATGCACATCAGTCCCTGCCCCATTGGAGCTTACATGCACACACAGACAGACACAGAGAGAGACTAGGGTCAATTTTTGATAGCAGCCAATTAACATACTAGAATGTTTTTGGAGTGTGGGAGGAAACCGGAGCACCCGGAGGAAACCCACGCAAACACAGGGAGAACATACAAACTCCTCACAGATAAGGCCATGGTCGGGAATTGAACTCATGACTCCAGTGCTGTGAGGTAGAAGTGCTAACCACTTAGCCACCTAATCCCCTATTTATCCTCAGACCTTTATTTCTATTGGCTAAGAGATCGCACCTTCTGTATGTGAGTTATGGATTAGAGGGAATAAATGATCTGAATGGTATTGTATGTGTAATGCAAATAGACCAGTTTAAACCTGCTTTTCAGCAGCAAGATTAGTATACATCTGTTGGTGCGCTGACCCCCACTCTTGGAGGGTGGAAGGAGAAGAGATTCTAGTTGAAGATGAGTTTTACAGGTATACTGATACACATGATTGTATGAAGTATCTGAACCAGACCTTTACTGCGAGACCTGACATATACGTGACACACCCTTGGAAAATGTTGATTTTACGTTTTACACGGATGGGAGTTGTCATAGACAAATAGACACAGGAGAACAATGCATCGGTTACACTGTTGTAGATGACGAAGATGTTATAGAGGCTGTACCTTTGGGCCACCTCACTCAGCCCAAGTGGCCAAACTAGTGGCACTTAGGAGAGCGTGTGAGATGGCAGAGGGTAAATCAGCTAATATATACACTGACTCTAGGTACGCCTTCGGGGTAGTATATGATTTCGGGGCACTTCTGCATTTTAAGAACTTTATGATAGCAGCAGGCACACCAGTAGCACATTCACATCACATAAAAGGACTCTTTGGTTTCCCTGGCTCTGAGAATGCTCAAAATAGAGATAGTAGATATCATATACTTAGATAGGAGAGCCACTCTCCCAGATATAGAAAAAGGTGGTATAAGGTTCCAGAAAAAATGGGGAATATATATCGAATCACTGGAACCTTCAGTCCAGCAGAACATCTTTAAATTGTATGAGTACACTACCTGGTATTTACTCAGGCAATTAAGCTAGGGAGATAAAGATAAAGATAAATATATACACGGTTAACCGGAACCTCCTAGATATTCTGTAGATGCAAATTTTCACTAATTAGGGAAAGATCTGATCATTACATTTCCTCACAATATACTAAGCCATAGAGCTTGCTAAAATAAACAACTACCCCCCACCCCTTCCTTCCCCTCTCATTTTATTTTATTTTATTTCAGTTGCATTCAAATTTTGATTGTAGATCATATCAACCAGCTATATCCGTATTTGTAAATGTACAAGATTATTTACAATGTTTTCATGAATCCTAAATAACGCAATTGGTAAGACGTTATTAATATTTGATGTTGGCCTTTAAAGCCAAGTTGTAATGAATACTTTAATTGTTTTTTGAAAACATTGGAATATGTAACAGATATGTCATTTCTGATTTCCTGTATCTGTATGTAAGGAAAATAACCAATAAGATTTAAAAAAAAAAAAAAAAAAGGACTCTTGAGAGCGATAAAGTTACCTAAGGCAGTAGCCGTCATAAAATGCAAAGCCCACAGATACGGGGAAGACTCGGTGTCAGTGGGCAATAGCAGGGCGGATGAAGCTGCCCAATGGGCAGCAGGGTTACCTGTAAATGTATCAACTGACAAAATGATGGTTTTTCAGACAATAGACACACCGAAATTAATTGAAATGCAAGATTTGAGTTGCCTACAGGAAAAGGCAGTCTGGAAGGCGAAGGGATGTGGTCAAGAGTCCTCTGGACTCTGGAGAGATGGACAAGGTAGGCCCGTGGCTCCCAGGGCATATTAGCCAGGCCTGGCACATGGTCTGACTCATCTGGGTAAAGAAGGTATGTGTAAGCTGGTTAGAGCATACTGGTGTGCACCAGGCTTTTATTCTCAAGCCATTAAGAAAGCACTGTCTTGTCTTACTTGTTTGAGGAAAAATGTCGGGAAGACAATACCAACTGAGCCATCCCATATCCCTCCTACAGACGGACCTTTTCAAATAATACAAATTGACTACATGCAATTACCACCTTGCAGGAATCTCAAATATGTATTAGTTTGTACTGATGTATTTTCTAATTGGATAGAGGCATTTCCAGTTGCCACTAATACTGCTGTTTTTACTGCTAAGAAAATTATTCATGGATTTTGTATGGAGATATGGTATACCTAGAAGTGATAGGGGTACTCATTTTACTGGTGATATATTTCAGAACTTGTGTAAACTTATGGGAATCAATAGCAGACTCCACACTCCTTACCGACCACAAGCCAGTGGTAAGGTGCAAAGGGTGAACGGTACCATTAAGAACAAACTGATAAGATAATGGCTGAAACTGGGTTGGTGTGGCCAGAAGCTTTGCCACTAGTCCTCCATAGCATCAGAACCACTCCCAGACCTCCTCTTAATCTGTCCCTCTTTGAGATACTTTTTGGCAGACAACCTCATTTGATCATAGGTCCACAGGACGATTTGAAGTGCAATAATGAAGTGACTGTGCAATATATCATAAAAATGAGCAAACAGCTAAAACTACAGCAACAGAAACTGAAAATTCTGTCACCTGGTATGCCAGAAATAAACTGCCACGACGTTGAACCTGGGGAATATGGGGAATATGTTATGATCCACAATTTCTTACGCTCAGGTTGTTTAACAGACCGTTGGAAAGGCCCGTACCAAGTATTGATGACCAGTACCACATCTCTGAAGGTAGTAGAAAGAGACACTTGGGTCCATTCTACTCACTGCAGGAAAGTCAACAACCCAGAGAAGGTACAAGACAAAGTCGAGACTGACAACACAGATCTGTCACTTGTGAACCTGTTTTGGGAGACCTAAAGACTGCAGCTAAGACACCTGAGCCAAGGACATTGCACAGACTATTATCCCAGCAATGGAGTGGCGGTTTTTATATTTTTCTTGTTCCAGGATTTTTCTCATTTTTATTGTTTTTAGGACATCCCATTTTTGTGATGGAGGACAGATGACGGAGAAAGGATCTGGGAGTAAATGTATGACAGTCGGTTTTTCTCAAGGATTATCACTCCCTAGTGGGTAAGGTCTTAAACCAAACCCGAGTGTTGGGTGTGCTCTCATGTGCCTCAGGGACAGCATAATATAGGACTAGTGCCGTTCCCACTAAATATCTCTGAGGTCCTCGAATTACGGGGAGAGAGGTCCATAGAAGGGAGGTATAATATCACTAGGTCCCCTAGTCTAAAGCTTCGCCAATACTCGTTAGATCGGTCTTTGTTGTGTCTAAATATCTCACATGTAAAGAGACTGGAGAATTGGGAAGCTGACCTACCTGATCAGACAATGGCTCGCCACACCAGTATTGATGGGAGACTCTCAAGATTACCAATAACCAGGAATAGTGATGGACATCATAGACTAGGACGTATTAACAGACACAGGAGAGTATCCATTGCGAAAGTTCCTCTAGGTTATTGTCAAAATGTTATCCATGCCGACACCTGTCTTGAACAAATGGAGAAACTAGGCTTGGGTAGTTTTGTCAAAACTTTGTGTGATATTATCAATGATCATACTGTACCTTATGTCCTCCCAGATGATGTGTACTATGTTTGTGGGAGAAAGGCTTATTCCTGGTTAACTCCGAGTTCCAAGGGTTTATGATTTCTAGGTAAATTGGTTCCCGAGGTCATGACCATTACACATGACGAAATGATTGTTATTCATAGGACTACATCACCACCATACATACACAGACAGTATGAACATCGTGGAAAAAGATATATGATTCCTGGTGAAGAACATGTAGCTACTAAGTTAATTAGTGAAAGTACTGGTTACCAAGTTATGGTTGCATTAGATCCCACCAGGATCGCTTGGGAACTTTAAATTTTAGGTATATTCAAGTCCTGGCTAAATTGATAGACAATATCACCGAGATGTATGATGACACTTTCAGGTATATGGGTAAGGAGCTACAGTATAGGTAAGCTCCTTATTCTTATACTTGGTGTCATCTTTGTGATTGGCTTATGTGTCAGATGTGTTCCTACTGTGTTGAAGTGTGTAAAACATTTTACTGAGGTAAACACCGAAAATGAGACTGCAATGATGGTGAGAAGTACAGGTATCAAAGAACTACATTACAATCCTGAAATAGAAAGTATAATTAGGTGATAGCGTTGTGCACTATCAAAGGATGGAGCTGTCGAAGTCAAATAATTGGATATAGTCGTTTCAAATTAATATCCGTCAATCTGATTGTCTTTGTCTGAAAATATGCGAATAGCACAGTACGATGTGGAACGGCGTATTTAACCACCACACGTATGAACACTTACAACATTTACACTTACACATTCACTTGTGATTAGTTCACCTTAAAATAGTTCCAACACATAGTCATTTATAAATGTAATAGAGTTTATAGCTAAATATAATAATGTTAAATACACTTTAGTGAGATCTAAGGTTCAGGATACAGGAAACATATCATATCTAGTATCACTCTAATCCCCTATTTATCCTGAGACCTCCGTTTCTATCGGCTAAGAGATCGCACCTATGCGAGTTATGGATTATAGGGAATAAATGATCAGAATGGTATTGTGTGTGTAATGCAATAGACCAATTTAAACCAGCTTTTCGGTAGGAAGATTAGTATGCATCTGTTGGAGAGCTGCCCCCCACCCCTGGAGGGCATCGTTTGAACTGGCCAATGACCTGCATTTCACTGGACTGTCCTGAAGCCTGAACCTATGGAAACATGCCAAATCATCTCTATTGTTTTCAATGTAACACCAACTGTATATAAGCAGGAGCTCTGGGACCAACAGTCAGTCTTCTTGACCACAGACTTCAGGATTGAATGACTGTATTCTGGATCCAGGGCGCCTGCGTATGTAATAATCGGCTGTACTTTGTTACTCAGTGGACCTCTGGTTCCTCTAGGCCAAGATCCAGTTCACTCACTGCTCTGCTGGCGTCTGTGCAACACCGTGGCCGTCCACCATCTTAGCTATGCTTCTGCGCATGTGCAGAATGGAGGACTGTTAAAACCTTCTCCCTCTTCTCATTGGTTCACTAATTGCCTCTCCCTATTTAAGGCACCCCTGACCTATTTCCCTTGCCTGTTCTTGGTCTTCATTCTGCCTAGGTAACTAAGGAGTTCTCACTTCCTGGATCGTGTTACCTTTCAGCTGAAGTACGTCTCTAGTGTACCAGCTACCGCACCTGTCAGCCGCAGACATCTCCACGTTACCTTGTATCGTACCTGCAGCCTGGACAAACCTCATCTCCACATTAGTGGTAATACCTGTCAGCCGCAGACATCTCCACGTTACCTTGTATCGCACCTGCAACCTGTATAACTTCATCTCCACATTAGTGGTAATACCTGTCAGCCGCAGACATCTCCATGTTACCTTGTATCGTACCTGCAGCCTGGACAAACCTCATCTCCACATTAGTGGTAATACCTGTCAGCCGCAGACATCTCTACATTACCTGGTATCGCACCTGCAACCTGGATAAACCTCATCTCCACATTAGTGGTAATACCTGTCAGCCGCAGACATCTCCACGTTACCTTGTATCGTACCTGCAGCCTGGACAAACCTCATCTCCACATTAGTGGTAATACCTGTCAGCCGCAGACATCTCCACGTTACCTTGTATCGTACCTGCAGCCTGGGCAAACCTCATCTCCACATTAGTGGTAATACCTGTCAGCCGCAGACATCTCCACGTTACCTTGTATCGTACCTGCAGCCTGGATACTTCATCTCTACATTAGTGGTAATACCTGTCAGCTGCAGACATCTCCATGTTACCTGGTATCGTACCTGCAGCCTGGATAAACCTCATCTCCACATTAGTGGTAATACCTGTCAGCTGCAGTACATTCCTTCGTTACCTGCTATTGTACCTGCCATCTGGATAACCTTCACAAACAAACCTTACAGCGCTAAATAAATAGGAGTACAAGAGGAAATAGTTGAATTGTGTATTGATTATAAAGCTATACAAGAAGAATCGGCATTAAACAATATATGTTTAAACTTTGGAAATAAAATACAGGAGACCGGTCTCACCAAAAATAGACAATGGAAAATAAATAAATAAATAAAATAAATAAATAATTAAAATGCAAACGAGCTGGGTCTACCACATATAAAATGTGTTCACAGAATAGATGCAATCGAGACAAGGACATTAACGATATGCAGATACTTTGTATCGTAGTGTATTTAGTACACTTGAGTTTCTAAAGAATATATGGAGAGAGTTTTCAGTTGATTCGTCTAGTCAGTAATGAATAGCTGCTTGCGTGTTCTGATAACTCTTATTATGTGAGCACATTTTATATGTGGTAGACCCAGCTCGTTTGCATTTTAATTATTTATTTTATTTATTTATTTTCTATACCGGTCTCCTGTATTTTATTTCCAAAGTTGAAATATATATTGTTGAATGCCGATTCTTCTTGTATAGCTTTATAATCAATACACAATTCAACTATTTCCTCTTGTACTCCTATTTATTTAGCGCTGTAAGGTTTGTTTGTGTTGAATTTTCTATTTCATAGGGTTGCCATTTACCCTAATTTTTCTTATTCAGCTGCTTTAATACTAAATGCTTTCCTAAAGCTCAGCGCAGGAACTCTGTTTGGTTTGTGTCTGGATAACCTTGTCTCCACGTCAGTGGTATACCTACCAGCCGCAGTGCATCTCCATGTCACTAGTTATTGTACCTGCTGTCTGGATAACCTCGTCTCCACGTCAGTGGTAATACTTACCAGCCTCAGTACATCTCCATGTCACTAGTTATTGTACCTGCTGTCTGGATAACCTCGTCTCCACGTCAGTGGTATACCTACCAGCCGCAGTGCATCTCCATGTCACTAGTTATTGTACCTGCTGTCTGGATAACCTCGTCTCCACGTCAGTGGTATACCTACCAGCCGCGGTGCATCTCCATGTCACTAGTTATTGTACCTGCTGTCTGGATAACCTCGTCTCCACGTCAGTGGTATACCTACCAGCCGCAGTGCATCTCCATGTCACTAGTTATTGTACCTGCTGTCTGGATAACCTCGTCTCCACGTCAGTGGTATACCTACCAGCCGCAGTGCATCTCCATGTCACTAGTTATTGTACCTGCTGTCTGGATAACCTCGTCTCCACGTCAGTGGTAATACTTACCAGTCGCAGTACATCTCCATGTCACTAGTTATTGTACCTGCTGTCTGGATAACCTCGTCTCCACGTCAGTGGTATACCTACCAGCCGCAGTGCATCTCCATGTCACTAGTTATTGTACCTGCTGTCTGGATAACCTCGTCTCCACGTCAGTGGTAATACTTACCAGTCGCAGTACATCTCCATGTCACTAGTTATTGTACCTGCTGTCTGGATAACCTCGTCTCCACGTCAGTGGTATACCTACCAGCCGCAGTGCATCTCCATGTCACTAGTTATTGTACCTGCTGTCTGGATAACCTCGTCTCCACGTCAGTGGTATACCTACCAGCCGCAGTGCATCTCCATGTCACTAGTTATTGTACCTGCTGTCTGGATAACCTCGCCTCCATGTCAGTGGTAATACTTACCAGCCGCAGTGCATCTCCGTGTCACTAGTTATTGTACCTGCTGTCTGGATAACCTTTTCTCCGCGTCAGTGGTAATACTTACCAGCCGCAGTGCATCTCCATGTCACTAGTTATTGTACCTGCTGTCTGGATAACCTTGTCTCCACGTCAGTGGTATACCTACCAGCCGCAGTGCATCTCCATGTCACTAGTTATTGTACCTGCTGTCTGGATAACCTTGTCTCCACGTCAGTGGTAATAATTACCAGCAGCAGTGCATCTCCAGCATTACTTACCTCTGCATCTATCATCTGATATCTCATCTCCACGTCAGTGGTAATACTGTCAGCCGCAGTTCATCTCCATGCTATCTACCTCTGAACTGCCATCTGGAATACCTTATCTCCATATTGATAGCATACTTATCAGCTGTAGTACACCTCTAGTGTTGCTTACTCCTGCACCTGTCATCTGATATATATATATATATATATATATATATATATATATATACACTCCAGTGGTAATACCTGGAAGTATTCTCATTATTGTGCTCATCATCCGCTGACCACAGAACAGTCTCTATTCTCCAGTGACTTTCCTGTTACTTCAGAGCCTCTCCTACTACCTAGCTCGGGCTACCATCTTGTATAGCTGTAGTCCGCTAAGCTCTACCATACTCTCCAGAGGGCCACGACCTGCACAGTGGAAGCCGCTAAAAAAAACCATACTTTCAAATCCCTTTGGATCGCGTCATTTATAAGGAGGAAGTTTAATTGAAATAGTTGATTCAAATATTAGTTATAGAGATACCTAAATATTGGATGGATTTGTTGTTTCAATAGAAATTCAGAATTGATTGTGTGTGTGGATAATTGGAATGTTAAATCCTCTGATTTAGTGTTATTGACTTTATAATCCGAGAGGGTGTTGTAGATGTCAAGTTCCCGAAATAAGTTTGGGAGGGAAGTGTGTGGGTTGGAGGTAAGCATTCCGTCATCTGCAAAGAGCAAGATTTTGTACTGATGAGAGCCTAATTGAATACCTTTTATGTCAGGGTTGACCCGTATTTTAGCTGCTAACGGCTCAGTACAAACAGCCTGTAAAATGCTGGTTGGTCTCACTGCTAGCCCTGGGAGGGCCCTCTGGGGACCGCTGGGCCCTAGGCAATTGCCTAGGTTGACTAATGGTAAATCAGGCCCTCGCTTTGAGGGATTTCAGAGCTAGTTATAGCTCCTCTTCTGTAATAGTACTACTAAGATTTGTGCTCATTGAGTGACTAACTTGGGGCAAGTTACAGGATTCTAAGAATTCTTGAATAGCTATGTTCATTTGTCCATTGTTAGCGGTGTTGTGAGTGTTTTAAAACATTTGTGAATATTTTCAAGATTTTGAATATCTCTTGATAAGAAGGTTAGTTTTGCATTGAGATGAAAAATTTATAATGACTCCTCTAATAATGGCCTAATGGGACTCCCAGATTGTAGGTAGATGTATATCTTCGGACATGTTATTCTCAAAGTATTCCTGTAAACGTATGTTAATAATTTATTAAAACTGGAGTAGCTTTAGGAGTTTAGTCTCCAGGTTGGTTTCCTTTTGGGTTAGCCTGTGAGAGTCTGGATAATTTGACTACAGCCTGATATCAGGTCAATTCTGTAGTAGGATTGATGCGGGTGGGAGAACAAGGTGTAATATCTTGTAGGTGTAGGTGTAATATCTTGAGGACAGGTATTTACATATCCATGTGTCAAAGAGACCGGACTCGTGTTTAGCAAGTGCCTTTGTGCCTGAGTTGTTATTAGATTATTGTGAACAAGATCGGTCTAATTTTTGTGAGTTGATGGTGTTAAACTCTCCACACAATACAATCCATCCCTTATGTAAATTAGTTGAGTCAGTGAAAAAGTGGTGGAAGAAGCAGGCCTGACCAGTGTTAGGGGGCGTTAATGTTTTCAATGGTGATATCATGGTTTAATTTTTACCAGTTTGACCGGATGGACTTCCTTTCTACCCAGTCTGGGGGGGATCTTACACAATGTATTTGGGTTCCTTTTTCACCATCAGTAAGGTACTGTTACTGACCATTCCTACTGGTATCCTCTGCCCCCAGACACTCGCCAACTGCGCAATAGTTGTAGGAAGATAGGACTGTCATCAAAAGTCTACTTCATCGGCCCCTGGAACCACTTACTTTTGGGTAGCTGGTATAGCTGCTGCAGCGCCTCTGTCGGCCACTGTTCCCACACGTCCACTCCGTGCTCGGGATGATCGCCTTCCTTCTCTGCACAATCGCATCCTGTCACCTAGAGACGAGATACTTTCTATTCTCCGTGCCTGGCATCAGCACACACATGTGCTGGTCACTCAAGTCTCCGTCGCATAAGCAACGGGACGCTTCTGTTGGTGTCCTGCCCACCGAATTCCTGCCACCAATCCCTACACTATTTAAAGAGGCCTCTGATACCACGAGAGTGCCAGAGTATCTAGGTCTCCCAATGCTCCTGTTTGCTCCCAAGCATCCTGCCTGATTATCTGGACTTTGACCCAGTTCTGCCTGACCTGCTTTTGGATCTCCCTCTGGTTTTTACATATCTCCTGGTTTGACTCCTGGCTTCCTGACTCGACTTTTGTCTGCTCCTTGGGTACTTCCATTGCCCGCATGGTTTGACCTCGGATTGCAGACCACGCTTGTTCACCAATTACCTCACTGGTGGCTAACTGGGAGGGCCGCGATCTGCACATCTCTTTGCAGCAAAACCCAAAGCTCCTTGCGGGGGTCCCTCAGTTTAGACGCACCAATACCAGTAGGTAAACCTTCAGTCCTGATACCCGGGACAGCCTCTTTGCTGTGTGCTGGCTGGTACCTCCTGACTGCTTACTAAGGATCAGGACTGCTGGGGAGCGGGTAGAGCGTTGACACAGAGTTCCATGTAGAACAGCCAGGGGACGGCCTAGATTGTATGCTCTGATCTATTGGTCACAAGATACAACAGGCAATAAGCATCAGGCAGAAGATTGAAGCAGTTATGGTTTATTACTCACGGGTCAATATAAGGACTGTTACACACCAGTTAGAGGTACTAGTAAAAATCCAGAAGTACAGATGGTATATATCTTACATGGTCAACAGAGCCCTTTTTATCCAGTTTAAAGTACGAAACCTGGCAGGATGTTATCCAGCCTCTTGCCCTTTTAACCAATCCAGGTTGATTCATGCAGCCTTCATGTGAATCAGCCTGGAGAGGTTTAACACCTTTAACATTGTTGCTAGTGGCAGGAAGGAGTGTACCCCCCTGCCCCCTCAGCCACTTCTCCACCCCTGGTGCCACTATGTCTAGGGGGGAGATTTAAAGATGTTAGTAGCCGTCGCTATGACGACCGGGACATCACTTCCGGCGCCTTCGTCCCAGTTGGCTGGGCAACAACAGGGACGCTTGAGATTCCCTGCCGCCGCTGTCAAACAGCTGGGCGTGCGCGCACAGGTCTGTGAAGGTCCAGCCATTCATGGCTGTTTAGAGGATTAGGCAGCTGGGCACTCTGCTTCCTCATTGGTCAGTGGTGCCATTTATTAATTAGGCAAGTCCTGGGTATACTTTCAGGGCTCTTCCATGATTGGCTGTTAGTACTACTTAAGGCAGCAGTGAAGACTGAGCCTCACTGCTGGTTATAGCATCCTGTCTTAGTACTGCTGCCTGCTCCTGTGCTATTTTGGTGTTGAACCTTGGATTGATATATCTGTGTATGACCTCTGCCTGTTCCTGGACACTGAACCATTTCCTGTGACCCTGACCTTTTGCCTCTACCCGGACTCTGAACCATTGCCGGTGACCCAGACCCTGCTTGTACCCGACATCTCCACCTGTGCTCTGTCCGGTCCGCAGATCTCTGGCCTGTCTGTACTCTGTGTATTACCTCCTGTACCTGTGCGCTGCCGTGTGAACATAAACTTGTACTACAAGGAGTGTAAGTCCAGGGGGCATCCTAGTACCTGTGAGCATAACCAGTCTCTACAGGAAAGGCGGCTGCTATAGGTGAAGACCTCTTCTGCTAAAGTTCTACAAGTTTATGCCGCACTGGTAGCCATAACAGATGAATACTTAAAATGAACCTTCTCCGCTCTGGAGCACATTTCAAAATGGCCACTAAACCCGAGACCTGGCCACAACCAGATAAGACAAAGTATTTGGCCTCTGGGTCCCCCTTGGAGTCTGTTAAAGAAAAAGGTACAGTGTTACGGATCATAATGGCCATAAGGGGGTTTCGCAGTTTGGAAATGAATTTCCTGCAAAAGAACAATATCACCATGTAGTTTGTGAATTGTAGAAAATAGTAACCATCTTTTATGAGGGGAATTCAGTCCATTGGTGTTAATAGGGAGAACAGCGAAAGGCAATGAGTTTGAATGAGATTTAATGAATTTACAATCAAATGGGTATTATAGGTGTTCGACCGATTCCCATCTGCCATTATTTACTCTTTTTGATAAGTTTTCAAGTCCCTCAAGCAGAGAAACATCCCCACAGCATTATGCTCCTATCACCATGCTTCACAGTAGGATAGCGTTCTTGGGAAAATGTGCATTGTTAGGCTTACTCCAAAAATAGTGCCTAGCATTGAGGATAAACATTTCAATGTTTGTATAATCGGACAATACAATCTAAATCCACTTGGTATTAGGATATCCCACATTCTTTCTGGAAACCTCCAGGTGATGAGCCTCTTGGTAGCCTTTATAACAAGAGCCTTTCTCTGTAGATTGCTGTTTTGGAGGACAGCCTGTTCTAGTCAAATTCCCAGGTGTGCTTTTTTCCCTCCAATTCTTTATGATGGATTTGACAGTTATTTGGCAGGTACTGAAATATCATTCCTCTAATTGTTGCTTTTGAATAACATTTGCTTGGATTTGCTCTGAATCGTTTTCATGATGAAGCTCTGATTTGGAGCTGCACTATACAACTTGTGGACCTCTCCCAGAAAATTGTATGTATTTTTAATTGGTTGAAACATTTTAATTCTACACAGGTAGATGGATTGTTCTAGGGTTTATGTGTATTATAGTAAAAGAGGTGATTACTTATGTAATCAATTATTGTGCAGTGGGTAGTGTAGGGCTATCTGCCTTGATAATGTGCTGTCATTGTGTGGTGCTGTCTACAGTGGAGGTTGGAAGTTCGAGGTCCTACTGCTAAATATTACTTTGGGGTTCCATGGCACAAAAAGATCTTGTGTGTTGGTGGATCTGTTTTAGTAAAAAATTTAAATTAATACCGGGCATGGGGGTTTGGTTTACCTGTATGTTTTTTCCCCCCTGTTTTGATAGGTGTGATCAGTGTGTTGTGGTTTCTGTGTTGTGTCATCACACACTGTCCAGCGAGCCAGGAGCTCCAAATCACGAGAGATTTCCTGAGAGCTTCCCTGCTCACTCTGCAGGATGTTTTCTACTTTGACGTCAGAAGCATGTAGGTAAGTACAGGTGGGCTGGGGGAGGGGGTCATAATGTGCCTGGGGGTGGCGAGATGTGTCTGGTGGGTGGCGTGGTGAGCGTAACACCATTTGAATACATAATGGGGGGAATTCAATTAGCCACGAAGTGTCTCCGGAACGTCTGGAGACACTTCATGGTGGAGATTTGACAGAAATCTCCCGGTTTTCCTGGCATCCTGGAAAATTAGTATAGATTTCTACAATTGCAGTCAATGTGCACTGCTCAATATCTGCATGCCACACCACCAGTAATGGAATCTCCCCCAACATGTCATGTCTAAGGAAGTGCAGCCCCATCCCATGTTGACCATGCCCCCAACATTATGTGGCCACGCCCCTTTGGTGCATCCTCCCTCCTACTCGTGTGTGTGTGTGTGCGTGGTGGTGGGGGGTTCTGGGGGCAATGGGGTTTTCTATGGGTGGGGGGGGGGTCTATGGGGATTTCCCACGCTGTCATGGTCTATTCCCCATAGACTATAAATAGACCTCGCGGCTGGATTCTATTCATTAGCTTCGGTCTGCTGGAACACTGTACATGCAGAAGTTTGCGTCTGTAAACTGGGTTTATTTATTTTTTTTCAAGCATGTTCTGGATTTGGATTACAAATATGGGGCCCCTCCTGGGCTAAAGAAAAGAAAACTACAAGCAACAAGGGGTGTTTTTGGCCAAGAAGAACAGAAGATATTTACAAGCAGGGACACTTGGAATTACAAATTATTTGGGACATAGTTCAAGCATTTTGGGATTAAAAGCTGCTGACAAAAGAGGAAGAAATCAGATTGGTAAGTATTTTGGGGTTTATTATTTTTAATACATGTACGTGGTATGAATGAGGGTGTTTAGTGTATTTATTGGGGTTTTATTATTTTTATTAAAAGTGTGTGGTTGTAAACAAGGTGTTGTGGTTTTGCAAACATTTTGCTTTGTGGTACTACATGTCTCAGCCAGCCATGGGTGTCAGGGCATGTTGGCACTTGTAATTCTCCAAGTGCAAGCATGCCCTGGCTGCCATGGGTATGCTAGGGCTTGTAGTTATACAAGAATCAGCATGCCCAGACTGTTTAGGGCACCCTGGCATGGCTGGGAATTGTAGTTCTACAAAACAAAATGACGTCCATTTGTTTTTTTTCCACATAAATTTTGCCGTTATTACCCTACTACCCACAGCCCTAGTGCTTTCAGCAGTGGGATGGTTATTCCTAGAGGGGGGGCCCGTTCGTATTTTTCGGTGGACCACACTCCCTAGGGAATCCAGCCCAGCGCTGAACAGCCTGGGGTTGGTTTGTCATTATGGTAGGGGGTCCCCTGCCGTGTGTCCCCCTGCTATAGTGCCACCCTCCCGAGGCTGGTTTGCCTAATGCTGGTTGAGTGAAAATCAGGGGAACCCCACGCAAATTTTTCCCCGATTTTCACGCAACCAGCAGTAGGCTGGCAGCACTAGGGTTAATAGTGGCCACGCTAGCAAGCAGCGTGTTGCCTATGGGATTTTTAACCTAAACATAGGATAGTTAGCTAAACACAGGAGTGTTTGACATTGCAGCAAATCGCCAGAGATGACCAGCGATTTTTAAGATCAGAGTAAAAATCACAGTTTAATACATCTGGCACCTTGGGGACTAAAATCGCGATTTTAACTCGCTGAAAAAATCAGACCTTGATACATTTACCCCCAGATCTGTTTGCACCACAGCAGAACCCCAAGGTAGTAACCAATTATTGCCTGATTTTTATTTGCCTGTAATTAAGAAAAAAACATTAGAGCTTTTATTTAACATTACATTGTAATTTGGGTTGAACGTGGAAAACTACAGGATCACACTCATTATACACAATTACAGCTTTTTAAAAGATGTTTATTGGCAATATATAATATAAAATAGACCTTATATCAAACATACATATAATATACAACAGGGGTAAACCCAAATCCTCAAGAGTTTCCAACATGCCAGAAGCCTCAATTTCTCTTATTCCAGGTAGATCTCTGAAAGACTGCTACAGTAACCTGTATAGGAAAAAGCCAGGAATGTTGGAAAGGGGTATCCCAAATATAGATGAATAAATTAACATCATATACATCTCTCATGTTATCTACAAATGCTACAATAATTTAGCAATAAATACAAGTATATGTTTACTGAAACAACCTGTATCAGTGATAAGAAGACACACCTAATGACAGAAGGCGAGTGTGGCCGGTCGGAATAAACAAGCCTTACTGATCTGCAGCACGCTGAATAGGGGCCACATTGTTTTACTCAACACATTTACAATTTCGTTCATGGATCATAATGTCATCAGGCTCCTACTTTTGCTTGTACTCTCCACAGAGATACAGGTTTAATTATCACCGCAGAAAATGTATATCGCTAAACCCTGTAGACAGCAACTAAGGTTTCCATTCTCATTACTTAGCTAACATAACGTGTACATTTTGTTACTGTTTTACAGTAAGCCCCTTATTAGACAGCCGCTCCTTAATATAAACTATCAAGCAAATGCAGGGGTTTCCATAGTGGACTCCCGCTACCTGAAGCTGGAATCCCTGCTCACACAGCACTGGAGGACTGAATCTGTCCATACCCCTTCAATAGAAGTATTTGTTAAAACAGCAATGAGTGAAGCTGCAGTGAATTAAACAGTCATAAATCTGGTCCCTCTCTTTAGGAGGGATTGTGCAAATGTGAGCATCCCCTTTAAGATCTGTCCATGGAAACTAAGGTAATGGCAAGTGCAAGGCTGCTGACAGTCTTACCTGTCTGATCTAGTGAGTCCAAGTCACGGGCTAATGCCAACGTGTCCACTAAAGGCTGAGGTAATGATACAAGTGAAAAGAATATGACAAAGTTAGCTGTGCATAAGCCTCAACAAAGACAATGTAAGCATGAAGAAGAAACCTTCTATGTGTGTATAAGTTTATAGGGCACCCCAAAGTGTATGTCAGATTACAGCAAACAGTGTATTATGGAAGTAAAATCTCTCATCGATCTGGTTTTGTTAAGCATTCAAAGTCTGCTTGTATTTAGTGAGTCAAAATCACACAGGCTGCCCTCATAGCAGGGTATAGTTGACAACTGTAAACACAGGCAGGTTTACAAATCAGAAACTGAGCTATGAGATGGACAAGGCTTCCTTCTGTCTTGCACTAAACCCTGTGTAATTATTGTATTCAGAATTTATGTGACTGTGTACTGGCTTACTGGGCCACAAATGTAATCCTATAGATCTCCCTACAAGGCTTCAGGAGAGTAGGCTGTCACAGCTGAGAAATGTGATTTTGCTAAGCTGACGCCATCTTGTTGTCTTATAGCCATTTTGTTCTGTTATAGCTTAAATACAATTAGATACACCTGTTTTGTAGGAGTAATTCATTATTTGCAAGGCTATGCTTATAACCTTGGACATACCAGACAGGAGATAAGCCTATTCCCCCCCCCTGTGGAATATTCTTGTGTGATAATGAGAAAATATACTAACATCTGTGTGAAGGGAACATGAGTGGTTAAAACCTTTTGGGGCGTAGTTTTCTGTAATACGTGATTTTTGCTATATAGATAGGGACTTGTAACTAATAAAGCAGAGTTTATTTGTACACTCAAACCATGCAGTGTATTTAATTCTCTCCAGCTGATGAGCTCATAACTGATAATCTGACACTTACAGGTGAACAATCTGATATAGATTCAACACAGCCATGATTATCCAGGAAGAAGGCACAGCTAGCTAATTCTACTTGTCTGTTATTGTGGTAAAATATGCAATTTAATTGAGCGCGCCCTGAGCCTGAAACTATAGTCATGGCCAAAAGTTTTTAGGATGACACAAATATTATATTTCACAAAGTATGCTGCCTTTTTATAATGGCAATTTGCATATACTCCAGAATGTCATGAAGAGTGATCAGATGAATTGCAAGGGTCAACAAAATAAAAGCGGCAATCGGAGCCATTTTAATGCACACTAGGCCATGTGGTAACCGCTACCAGTAGTCTTACCTACCTAACATGGGGAGTCACAGTTTTTTTATTAATCCTACAGAACGGTCATATTTAGTAAAAATAGGTTCACTGGAGGAAGCACAAAGATAACCTGTACATTGTCTGTCTGTGACATATCTAAGTAACCGTTTGATGGACTATGAAGGCCAGGGAAGAACGGCCCCTGGGGATCTGGCTAGGTGGAGGAGCATGTTAGTACATTGGTTTCAGTAGGTGTAAGTGCAGCTTTTGCAAATAGGGGGATAATTTATATATGCACATTATGAATAAGAACACAACATGCATTCCATTATATGGGGAATGCCCGACTGTATATAACAAGCCATCATCTTTGCTTGAGTTGTACTGCACACATCCTACTTCAAAAAGAAAGATTTTAGCCATATACAAACATACCCTTTCCAGTGGAAATAAATATCAAACATCATCTGAATGCACACAATTAATGTATGGTACCAAATATTTGCTACTGCTATTGCATGTGTTTTTCAACACGCTTTATGTTATAAATAAAAAAAAAAAAAAAAAAAAAGAGCATTATGATATTAAAAATTGACGAACACCCCCCCCCTCCCCAAAAAAAACCCAACCATCATTAAATACAATGTAACATGTACAACTGGTAGCAGCAACTAGAAAAGTGTATTCTGTAACACGGTATGCAGAGACAACATGCTACAACCCACGGTCAGCAATCAGGTATTGGCTATTAGTCTGGCATTTTATTATTATTTTTGTTGATTTGTAAGGTGTCACAATGCTCTGCAGCGCCAGATAGTGTGGAAAACAGGGCATACATAAAATAGGCACATACGAGGTAGACAAAATAAATGCAGACATGAAAACAGGGTATGGAGGGCTCTCTTCCTGGCTTGCACAGACACAATTATAATCCTATTGGTTGCAGCACATTTGTGGTATTTGTACCGTGTTACAACGTAAGCCAACATATTGACCTCCTGACAAAGAGGCGCCGGACACACATTCCAATATACAATGTGTTCATACCGCAAATAATGTGCTGCTTTGTCTTTCATTGAAGCTTCAGAAATAAACAAAACCTACAACTACTACTATATTCCAGTCACCTACATACAGTGGAGGCAGCCATTTTGTGGGCTGAGCCAGTGGCGGATCCAGGGGGGGCGATCGGGGCAATCGCCCCCCCCCTAGCAGGGGCTTGCTGCCGGCGACTGCACACTATGTGCAGGTCCGCTCGGCAGTGACAATGTGCTGCCCGGCTGCTCTAATTGTGTTTTAAACACAATCACAGCAGCCAGGCAGCACATTGTCACTGCGGAACGGACCTGCACATAGTGTGCAGCCGCCGGCAGCCTTAGATGGCAGAAAGGGGGCGGGGCCTAAATCGCCCCGGGTAGAAAATTTTTCTAGATCCGCCCCTGGGCTGAGCCAATAATCTTGGGAAAGCAGCCTGTCAATTAATTAGAAAATAGTTACAGCACGGAGGCACCTTGTGCATTTTGCCTCAGTGATGTCATTGTTGATAAAGTTTTGTTATTAGTATTGGTTCAGCTCACAAAAAGGCTGCTCCAGAGTGTAAGTAACAAAGACGCTTTAAGCCAAGTAACAAACTAACATAGTATGTGACTCTACTAAAATCAGTGTAGAATATGATGCTGTATATATTTATACAGCAGAATAACCAATACATTCCAGAATGCTCAGAGAGCATATTTCAGGAAACCTTCTACATCTACATCATAGTGGCCACAAAACTGTCAGCCTGGTGACTGAATGACCGAGCGACATGATCAGTTTTGTTCTGTCCAATAAAAATTTGATCGGTTAAAAATAACGACCCTTTCATTATTACCGTTAATCACAGTGGCTTTAATGTTCGAGGAGTGATCCCTAGGAATTCAAAATAGCTTCCCCAAACAGGCTGAGGTTTCCATTAGGCCATGAGACCACTGCAAACAGCAATGATAATGAAACGCTACATAAATGTGCTGCACTTATAGGAAACAAATAAGTGGGTAGTTGGAGGGTTTGGGATTGCCAGTAAAGCACAAGGGTGTTCCCTTCTCCATTACATTGGAGGTGGGGGGCAGTATATAAAAAGCAAAAAAACAAAAGAAAACAAAAAATGATATCAAACGTGAGAAGGGAGAGGAGGTAAAAAAATCCATCTCCTTTTCCACTGACACTCAGTGCCCTGCAACCCTTTCTCTGACACAACACCCTCTGCCCTCTCCTGGCACCCTGTCCCCTCCTCTAGGATCTTGTCCCTTTCTCTCTCAGCATCTTGTTCCCTTCTCCTGGCATCCTGCACCCTCTCATATATCCCCTGGGACTCTTGGGATCTGTCCTTTATCACCCTTCCCACTGCCCTGTTTAAAATAAAAACAAGATAAACACCAAATGATATGTAGTTTTTAGGATATATCCTATAACACTAAAATATACTGTTTTTTGCAAGTGGAAAAAAAGTAAAGGTTCAATGAGCAATGATAAGGTATCTTGCTTTCATTATGAATTTGGCACCAAAGTCACTGTACTCAAGTTGGGGGTACCTGTGAGGATTCATGCCTAAGATTTGTATTGAGGCAACATGCCGAATTCATGACTAACTGGAGTGGATATATCCTCACAGACCGCTATTCCTAATAATGCACTTTAAAAGCCTTCCAGGATGAACAGATCTTGCTGTCTAATGCTTGGCACAGAAACACCAACTTCAAAGGATACCACTACCATACCGAAAACATCCATAACAATCTTTAACCCATGTGACAACTCCGCACTGAGCACAAAAGAACACAATGACGTTACAGAACGGCATATTGTCTCATAAGATGCACAATCTCACACCACAAAATAATACAATCTGAAAGCTGCAGCACAGTCTGGAATTACAAGTTACACAACACATGTGAAACCTAAGAAGACACAAACACTCTAGAAGTCATCGGTCACAATTCCACAAATAAGCAGAACCACCTGACATCACAGTATATAGACTGACCCACAACACTGCATACTCCATTGTTTCAACTGCACATACTGACCTGTGACAAATGGCACAACCTACTTCACACTATACACTTATAAATAAAGGTTAACAGCTCGACAAGACAGGAAACTCTAGACACAAATAAATCCAAATGGTTTTTTCGCGGGTGGAAATTAAAGTTGATGGTTACAAATGCGTAGACATTGATGGATTTGCAGCTCCTCCTCTTGCATTCTTTATGGCCGATGGCTGAACTAAGTGCTTAGAGATTGCGTGGTGAGTGACCACTCACCATTTGTCACTTCCCACTTGCTGCAAAGATATAAATGCTGACATGTCATGTTCCCTGCCACAGCACCCAAAACCCAAACTTCTACTATAACATATTGATTTTAATCCCCAGCCTCCCTTACTTCACAAGCTGGAACTGAGAAATCCCTTCTGCAGTCAAGGAAATCTTTGGGTACTTGTGCTTTGGAAAAAGTTTGGGAAGGTGAGTAGTGCATTCAAGATTGTCACAGCCCTAAGACCGTGCCTCTGCTTTAGATTTGACTATGGTGATGACGCTAGTAGCGGCCACTTTGCCGGGAATAAGAGGCCTTATGCCAGGTGAAAATGGTCCCCTCGGAGGGTTGATGGGGCTCCGTGCTACAGTCCGGGCAAAGTTCTGCAGAGCTTCATACTTTGACCTCAGAGAGTCCAGTTCCAGGCGAATACTGGCATTCTCAGATGCAAGTTTCTCCACTTCCTGCTGCAATTCTGCCTTCTGCTTCTCCAGCTCCTCCTTTTGAGTAACGCGCTTCACTCGGCAACTCGCTGCATAGCCTCGATTCTTAAGTGTGCGTCGGCGCTGCTTGAGCTGTATAATTTCTTCCTTGGACAAACCGCGAAGATGTTGATTCAGCTCCCGAACAGACATGGTGACAAGTTCCTCATCCGTAAGACTTGTGCCATTCTCCCCTGGCTCCCTCTTCACCTGCAAATAAACACAGGTGGAGTAACTAAGACACTTGAAGAATTTATACTGTGACAGCTGAGTGTAGTAGAAAATTATGGTCAGGGATTCCTACCTTCAGAGCTTTGCTGTTTCCCTTGCTGAGAGTCGTCATGCCCTGGGAACTGTGTGTCAGCAAACTATAGAGAGAAAGATTAATGTGTGAGAATGACCACCACAACCAGGTAAAGAGGAATTATCTCTTCACTATTCCCAAACATGACCTGCTCCCTTACCTATTGCTGTCAATGTGCCCAGACGTCCTGGTCTCTACCTCACTCTTAAATAAGGACTTTGCCCTTTGAGAGGGCACAAACCAATAACAATTCCCAGGGAACCTAACTTTAAAAATAAGCTGGGAGGGGATGAAGAACAGAGCAGGCGATTCATGCTGAGTCAGCAGAGTATGGGTATCAGACAACAGCACACAGCATCCTGTGTGTGTATGTGTGATATTATATATATATATATATATATATATATATATACACACACACATATACACACACACACACTATCCAGAGAACATTAGTTTCATTATACACAGTTTCAAACTAGGAGTTGAAACAGAACGTCAGAAAATATATACACCTAGGTATTTCTTTCAATCACGTTTTCTTCTGCTAAAGACTAAAATGAGAAAACAAGTTGATATTATTTGATATGATTCACTATGATGACATACAGAGGATTTCTGAAAGAAGAATAGCCTTTACCTCATTCATGTTACTTTATATGTAAATAAATGACTTTCAAACAACGCATGACTCAACAATTCAGTTACTATGCTCCGCTCAGACTGGCAACCTACATGTAGAGAAGGTAATCTGAAAAATTGTTGTCAGGTTAAACTGAAACATAACTATAGAGTCCTTGTCATTTAAAAGCTAACTCCACTTCACAATAAAAAAACAAAAAAACGAGGTAATAGGTTACAGAGATAGATTACGGACATAGATTTTTTATGATACATGCCCCTCTCCTACTTGCTTAAATGTTTAAGTCACAGCTACTTTGTGCAGCTATAAAATTAGCAATGATGAATATGGCTTCCCCAAATTTGCAAAACTACTCCTCATGCAAATAACCGGTACATACGGAGGTGCGTCCCCCCCCACCACTACCACAAACAATGGATTCCATCTCCAGTCATTACAGCAATAAAAGACAGGTGTAGTTTAAATAGCAAAGAAGGTAGGTAATGGGTTTATAGAAACAAACGAAAGCAGCAAACTCATGAAACAATTAGGTGTGCTTTTTGACACCCCATCCCCCATAAATTACTATGGCAGGCTATAAGAAAAAGCTTAGTAATAACCATGTTTACTTGGGGTTTGTTTCTTCAGACTGCTATTAATAATTTATAATTCTGCAATTTACAGTGTCACGTGGCTTCCATGGCAAACACAGTCACATGATATTGTGAGCAGAGAAGCTTTGGAACAGCCCTCTGAGCTCTGTCTGCACTCTGGAATTTAAATCCTTCTTTCCCCTCTGCCATGACATGACGAGGCCTGCGAGTCTGTGTGTGACTGGCAGCCATACTGGTCTCCCCTCCATAGAGGTTATGATAAAGGTGATAATGATTTGTAAGAGGACAGCTAACAAAAATGACTATGAGATGCATGCTATAATAGATACTTAACTTGATATTTAAAGAAATAAAAACCTATGTGGGATTGATCCTTTCAGCCCTAGTAATCAATCTATTATATTTTGAGCTATCTTTAACAATGAAGCGAGATGGGGAAATACCTCCTCTTATTTCATAAACTGAAACAATTCAGCGTAAAAAAATAAATCTGAAATTCTTTGGAAGTACTCAAACACATTCCCGGAATTAGGGATCCAAGACGATAATATAAATGTATGGATTAATAGCACAGTGTGAAGCTAGAGAGAATAAACTATGGGCCCGATTCATGTCCTAACTTTAAAAAGAGCATGCAACTTGTGCGTAGTTCTGGCCGTATTCAAACCCAAGCGTATCTCAAGATACGTATCGACTTGAATCTGGGTGGAAATACGCTGTGCTTAAACAGTACTTGCTGTAGAACAGACTCCATTATATGCACATGCGTAAGTACAATAAAAGGTTGCATAAAACTTTTATTTAAGCATAAAATAACCCTTAACAGTATAAACGTTTATTTTCAAATATAATTTTTATTTTTCATAATGTTTTTCTACATTAATGACATAAAGATGCTTTCAATGTGTACTCTACATACAATGCGTTTTAAAAGTATGTCTTAGTTGCATACAGTTCTGTGATAGCTAGTGGCACACATACGTGTACTTTTTAACTCAGACTATGCCGTCTCAGTCATCACTATCAGTCGGCATTTACACCTGCCCTGTAGTGGGTGCAAGAGATTTGGCTGCATCTGCACTGGAACACCCTTATTGTACATGTTCAAACATCCCTGATGAAGCCCTTTTGAGAGTGAAACGTGTTGGTTATCACACCTACTCTAGAGTTGAACCGCTTGTATTTTCAGACCTCACTCGCTTTCTAACTCTATTCACCAGTTTAAGACTATTTTCGCAGTATTAGCAGAACTGTCAAGCAGTGGACGCATTTAGGACCGCTATTTCCGGCGGCTCAGCACACACCCCAGCACTGACAGAGGGCAGGGCCGGATTAACCGCGGGGCTTTATGGGCTATAGCCCAGGGGCCTTGGCAACTGGGGAGCCCCTAAGAAAGATCTGCTGGCAATGTTATATATATATATATATTTTATTTTTTTTCATACTGCAGCAATCGCTGTGAGTGCAGGCATGGCGCGCCCTGTACTGCTTAGTGAGGGGGTCAAACGTAAGACTGTGATCTGATCTCATGTCACCTGACCACACTAAGTAGTGCAGGGAGCGCCATGCCCTCACTGACAGCAAGAAGGAAGAGGTGCCGCTAGAGGAAGAAGACAGCAAGCAGGTAAGTAAAATGTATTCCAGCGCTCCCTATTATACCCCAATATCTATGGATTAATGTACCTTATGTATGTTCAACAATTTGTAGGAATGTAATAGTTTGAAAACAAATGGTGGTTTATTAAGACAATGCTAACTGGTTATAATTGTAACAACCATTTATTATTTACCTATGCTAAAACCAGTTAGCATTGTTTTAACCTTAATAAACCATCGTTTATGTTCAAACTACTGCACTCCTACAAATTGTTGAACATACATAAGGTACATTAACCCATAGATAAATTAAAATAGGTATATTAAAATAAGCATTTGTCAAGTGATGTATGCCCAATACGATATTACTGGGGGGCCCCCAGTACCCCTAGCCCAGGGGCCTACAGTGTCTTAATCCGGCCATGACAGAGGGACACAACAGGACCGGGAGACTTGGGGAAGAATCCATCATAGGCGTAAGTTCCATAAACCCCGTCCCACTACCGCCAACGGAAAATAGAGCGCGTAGCTCTCTGTCAGATTTACACCTCCAGACTTTACATTACTAGCACCTATATGGAGCTGAAACGACAATCCTGTATAGAGATGCACAATACTTATAAGGAGTATACCCACAATGTACTAATCACATCAACATCAAACACTATTTTGTGTTTGAATTAGCAGCTCTATACTCAACCCCACTGTGAGCTGGAAGGCTAATACTGTATAGAGAGGCACCATATTCACCAGGATTGTACTCACACTTAACCAACTTCACCAACAACAAAGACTTTATGTGTGTAAAATAGCACTTCCAAACTTTATATTAAGCATCCACCCCTGCGGAGAGACTTTTCTAGATTACATGCTATCCTTACCAGCTTCCTCACTTACTGCATGATCCCTATTGAATTAATCTTATGGATTTATGTATTTGTTCTCACTATAAGCATCTAGATGTTTACTGAACTTTTGAATCATTCATTCATTCACCTGTATATTTTATGCCTATCAGAGCATTGCTCCATAGAGTTGTATGGACACCTGCATAAACCATGTACTCAGTGCCACTGATTTATTTACTAGATTGCCTTTTTCAATTATAATTGTTTTGCCATTTTCATTTTGTTGAAACTGTGATATTTTCTTAGATTAGACCTGCACATCACTTTATGCGCCTTGGGAATATTCTTGTCAACCTTACTGTACATGGCCTACGTTAGTCCGTCCCTTCCCTCCCCCGTTCTGCTTCTGAAGTCGTAGGCAGTAGTGTCAGTTGCTTGCGGACATGAACTACATGTAATTGTGTTCATTGGCGTAACGGGCCTGCACAGAGCTATATCATGCCAGATATGGCCGAACATGAATCAAGCCCTATGTGTGTAATAAAAGTTGCAGAAGGTCAAGTACCAGCCCATAAATTAAGGTTATCAGAAGATAAAAAAAGTCTTTAATATTTTTCTCTATGTCCTATTGACTTGGAATAAATATATGTGCAGGTCCATTGTGCTTCTACAACACACTTGCACAGCAGCTAGATCTCAGTATGAGTCTGTGTGCTCCATTTACTCATATAAAGTCTTAATTAGGCATTCATTATCTGCGGACCCCAGTCGGTAGCTCCAGATCTCACTCCATAAGACTAACCGGGAGCAACCAACATCTGCATCATGTGACTTCCTCTGCACAATTCAGCAAGCATACCAGAGGAGGAGGAAGAGGAAATGCAATATGAGATACCTCCTTCCTCTGCGGGCTCCATCTTTAAAAGTAAGGAAGTGTGAGAACTGTGGAGGAAGCGTAAAAGGCATGTGGGGAGGTTTAATGTGCATGTAGGAAGGTCTAATGGGCATGTGGGGTGGGGCGGGGCAGTGGGGAATGAGGGTATTTTTGAGAGGAATGTGGGGGTGTTCTGCTGTACATGAAGCATCTTATAGTTTTTGGGGGTCTGAGAGCATATGGGTACACTTTATGGCAAGTGTGGTGGAATTGTGGAGCAAGTGAGGGGCATTTTGGAATGAGTTATGTGAACATGCCAGGGTCGTTTTTGGGCTGCTTTTGATGGTTGAACGGACACACATGCAGCTCTTAACGTATATCAGGTCAACCATCACTGCAACAGTAAATAACACCAGAGCTTTAAGAGTAAAAATTGAGTCTTTTGGAGGAAATATGTGTCTATACTAGCTATCAACTGTAATCTTTAATGACTGCTCACAAGATCATCAGGCAGTCACACTTTACAGGCAGCTTGACCAAAATCCAAATGAAACAAATTTGATGGGAAAGGACAACACATACTGAATTGCAAGTCTGGAATCTGGTATGTGTAGGGAAATGTTTCTCCCAACTGTAGGGGATTTGTCTGCAAGCTGTGGAATTATGTGCACTGACAGTAATGACACCCATCTCCTAAATGAATCGCAGGCCACTCTGTCTGTCATCTCTGCCAGTGCATCGGACACAGAAAGCTATCTGACAGCCCTACAACAGTGATCCAAGTACACGGAAATACAGGTTGCTTTTTGCAAAAAGCAGAAGGTCTAGATTTTGGTCCCCAAACCTGAGGATGGGAGGAGTTGGGTAAACGCAGCATAGAGCATATATGCTCAGTGTAAACACTTGTTGTCAATGCATTCTTGCTGCACTTAGCGTATGGTTTTAAGAAAACGTAGCAGCAAAAGACAAAACTACTCATATAGTCAAGCACTATTTCTTTCACTACTGAATGTCAAGAACAGTCAATTAGAGGAAATGAATCAGACATAAAAAAGTTCATGTACATCAGCTAAGTGGTGTTAAAACCAGAATGTGCCCCTCCTTGCACCAGCATTTGATTACCAAGATTAAACCTATGTGCACAAGGTATTATGCTTCGTGTCAAGGCGGTGGTAACCTACAGCATTGGCGTGCAATTCTGCCCACTGGATATCAATAGGATTAGTAGTTATCCAACACAAAATGTTCATGCGATACAGCCCTCTTAGCCCCTAAGTTTAATTACAAAAGCAAATTTAAACAAGCCATTAAACATAAAAGTGCAGTAAATCTAATCAGCTTTGAAGGACATAGGTAAGCAGTGCTTAAACATGACTTTGCACTTATAGGACCTCATTTAGAGTCGGACACAAAGTCCGTGTAAGAAGTGTAGGAGTGGGAGTGTGACGCAGCTTGGTAGGGTATTACGAGTGACAAGCAACCCCAGTTGCGTCCCACTCTTAATACTCTATCAAGCTGCGAGCAGTTCCTGCAGCTAGCTAACGCTTGCGCCACCTAATTCCTGCCGCACAGCTTTAGCCCTGTTTTGACGTGTGTTGCGTCTGCGCCTCACTGCGACTAGGATTTATTTACATGATCACGCCTTCACAATTCTGCGTTCCTCTCATTCTCTTGTAGTGAGTCGCAAGCTGTCGCAAGTGTTAATTGCGTCCAAGATGCAGGCGGATTTGGGGATTTCTGCACACGCGTGGTAGTGTTTTTTTGTTGGATGCGCCTAAAACAGACTTTGCGTCCGACTCTAAATGAGGTCCATAGTGCATAGTTAGTTTACAGACACAGTCCACACTCCCATCCAAATTGGCACATTTATGCAAAGAGCAGTAGGTACAGAAGAATAAATGTTTTTGTACTCTACTTATTGTAAATGAACCCCAAAATATAATTATATTATATAATAAGAAACCAACATAACATATTGACAATGCAGAGTAGACACACAAGTAGATTGAAGTAGGGGTGAGGGGACATTTAGAGGCACATACTAGAATGAAGTGGGACAGGATTGGAGGGAAACAAGTAGAAGAAAGGGGGAGTGGGTATTTCGGGAACACACACATAGTATAAATCAAGACTGGTATAATGGGTCACAAAGATAGAATGAAGAGTGAAGGAAGATTTAATGGGGGACACAAGTAGAATAAAGTGTGATAAAGAATATGAGACAGGACACAAAGCGAATGAAAGGAGAAATAAAAGTTGGGGGCACACAAGTTGAATGCTGTTTAATATATTTTTTTTTGGGGGGGGGAGCACAAGTAGAAACATAGTAAGGCTTTAGAGGTACACAATCAGATAGGAACTGAGTAAGGTGGCACACAACGCCGAGTAAGGGTTTGGGGGTCACACAGGTAGATTGAGGAAGGGTCTGGGGGACACGAAAGCAGAATAGACACCGAGTAATGGGTATGAGACGCAGCCACATGACGGAGTCAGAGCTCTAATGGCAGCAATGACAGGAAGCCCTTCCACATAATGAGATGGATATACAGAGACAGGTAAACAACCCCCTCCCTCCCCCGCACTATGCCCGACAGGCACCTGTCAATCACAACTCCGCCCCTTCACCTTCCTCATGACATCGTCGTTGTGGTGACGTAATGCATCAAATGAGGGAGGAGCCCGGGGTGGATCACGTCACACCGGCAGCCACCGGAGATGGTCATGTGATGCACCGGACCTGAAGACGTTGACCTGGTCGCGTGGACAGAGACGCCGACACCTCACGCCGTCGAAGACGTCACCCGATGTTTGGGTCACGTGACTCCATTCATGAAACGCGATCGGGTGGTGGGCGTGGCTTGTGACGTCACAGTGCGGAGAAGATGAGAGTGTGCGCCTCATTCCCGGGTATCCAACGCCTGTCTCTCCGGTGCCGGGTGTCCCGGGGCCTCTCCATTCGTCGCAGCACCGGCCGAAAGCTGTGGTTATGTGACGCTACCGGGAAGGGGGTGGCTACATGGACCAATAGGAATCTGCCGGCACGGAGCTTGCGGTTTCCTATTGGTCCCTACAGCCACACTTCTTCTCAGGCTCCAAGCGGCAATGTTCAGATTAAATGCAGGAACGGAGACGCACAAGCATTACAGTGATAGAGGCGTTGAAGGCTTGCTGCCAGCATGGAGGGGACTGATCTAGTGTAGTGAGCAGTGATGTATAGGAGTATTGGTTACCCACTCACTGAGCAGTCAGGGTGGCATTTCTGTAGCCATGCATGATGTTGATGCTTTCCTGGATAAGGCATTACTATACCAATAATGAAAACTGGTATAGAGGGAACAGATGGTGTTATCCATAGCGACCAATTACATTCTCACATTTTCCCAGTAGTTTGGAAAGTTAAAGAGAACAGATGATCATCTTTTAAAACGTTTCCACGGGTCCCAGTGAATGGAGCGTTGGGTTGGGTTTTGTCCCTGCAAGGCAGCTTTACTAGGGGGGGGGGGGGGGGGGGAGACTTGACTCAGCAGCCTATTTTAAAGGGAACAACATGTAGGTGACCCACTGACCCAGCCCAAGATAGCCCACTATGGGACCGGCCTGAAGGGCACATGCCCAGCCTGCCCCTGAGTCGGACACAAGTCCTTTTGTTCAGCGCAAAAAACAATTTTAGCCAAAGATTCGTTTCAGTTTATATTCCGCCGACAGAGACGGATCTCCCGGTTGCACCTCTCTGCGCTTAGAGAGGTAGAACGGGGGAGGTAGTGGGCGAGTCCACCAATGTAAAGGTGTGTTCATGCCCATTACATGCTATTTTGAGTTGAAAGCAATCGCAAATAGGTCTCTAGGAGATGTATCTTTTGCGGATTCTTTCAGCTCGTGCAAGAGACCTTGATGTTTGAAAAACAAAGTAAAAAATAATTAAAGAAAAAAAAAGTGTGCACCCCCTCCCAAACTGCATAACAAACCCTTGTGCTGTTCGGAGAGGAGGGAGAACAATTTTTTATTTTTTTTTTAAATTTAATTATCTGCTTTTCAGGGTGCTGTGCATGATACACTTGCACTCCAGCCCATAAGGCAGATAGAGAGGTGTGTTTGTGCAATTTGCACAGTATTCTAAGTCGCACAGATCTAAAGATTTGTGCCACTCTAAATTCTGTGTAAATTACAGGATGCAATTTACACTTACAATTTCAGTGTAGATTGCATCCAACTCTAAATTAGGCCCAAAGTGTCCATTTCCACTGTTTGCCAGTGACAAGTATACTTGATAGGAATATATGGAAAAACAACATATACATTATGACAGAGGTGCTCAAAGTCTGGCCTCAAGAGCTGCCACCAGTTCATGGTTTCAGGATTTCTTTAATCATGCACAGGTGAGTCAATTTATTTCTCTGGATCAGTAATTATCCCACCTGTTTCTACAGATATCTGAAAACATGGCCTGTTGGTAGTTCTTAGGCACTGGGTTTGAGCACCTCCGTACTATTATGTTCATCTATTTGTGGTTCAGCCCTTTTTTTTTTTCCCAAATCCATATTTGTTATATTTCACAAATGCCAGTGGCATACAATGTAAATAATATAAAAGATAGACAATTCCACTGCAACATTGAGTGAATGAAATGTATTCACAAGAATTGCTGTCTTTATTCTTGCAGAGATTAGTAACTCTAAACTTACACCTGATTGGTTGCTAGGCTGGGGGCCACTTATTGTCTTGCCTGATCACTCCAAAGGGAGTCGGTGAAAGACAATAAACCAACTGCTACTTGGGGAAGGGGGGCCAACTTAAGTGTCCCAGCAAGTTCAGTGTCTTCCTCCCTCTACACCAGGGGATGTGTAGGCCCCAGCTACGTTAGCAATGTTTGATTAAAGCTAGGGGTTGTACGTTTACGAGTACAGGCACTGCTGTCAAAAGTGGCCAGTTCCTTGATGTGGTATGTGTTGTGGTGTCCCACTGATGGATGACACTACACAGTAAACAATATGCTAGCTCCTAGGGTTCAGTGGCAAGTGATAGCTGCTGCAGAGAATTTTCAGCTAGTTAGAGCAGGTGTCCTTTAGTATGTCCAAACAGTTATGTATTGCTGTTGATCTGCTGGCATTTTTAGAAGTTACATAGAATGTCAATTGTGCATTTCCACATCATCCAAGGCCTCAACATGCGGGATGGTTCCCAAGCAATCTGCACAGCAATAGGTCAGTCTATGTCACTTGATAGTGATTAGCAACAGGCTCTGTTGTCATAAGATGATAAACTAGTGATGTCACTGGTATCTAGAGAATCGATAGACTGAACCAATATTCAGAAGCCTTGAAATGGCAGGCTCCAGGGGTGTAGGTGATGGATACAGTTTAAGGGCTCTTTAACAGCTATAGGTCTGATGTAGAGTTGGACGAAAAAATGGGAGTAACATATCCTTAAAGAAATCTTGAGATGCGTCCTCCTGTAATCAGCAGACACGCCTGGTGTACATCACCAGTGTGTACTTGCATTTGCCCAAAAGAGGTGCACAACATACGTGTATATGTGTGTTTCTGCAGGTCTGCATGAGCCGCATTAAGTAAGCACAAGTTCAGTGTACTCAGCCTGCGTTGGTACTCCCCCCCCCCCCCCCCCCTTCCCCTCCTTTGATGGAATTTTACACTTTTCTTAATTTCTTCTGTTATTAGTACAGGAGGCAGGAAAAGAATAGGTTAATTTCAGTCAAAATATTCAAAGTTTAAATTTCATGTTTGAATTGCATTACCATGCCCAATATCTAAGTTGCTATGTTGTATGTATATGTTCCTACTATTCCATGGCAGAACTCAGTCATTGAATATGTCCACTCTTTTTTTTGAAAATCTCATGTGATAATTAATTTAAAGAGAGCTTATCATCTTAAATACAAAATATATGCATTTGAATTAAATAAACTTTATGTAGGTATTTTTGATTATTACTCATGTTTCAATAAAAGGTTTAAGTTATTTTTTCTTTTTTTTAATGAAGCCAACCCCTGTTGTACACCAATCTATTCCTGTCCATAAATGAACTTGACTCCCTGATGTTCCGCTAGTATGGAGTCTAATTTGCATAACATCGCAAGAACATCTTTAAATCAGTGCCTTTTACAAGGCTTTATAGGAGTAGTCAGTAAGAAGCTTAGGGGGTAAATGTATCAAGCTGAGAGTTTTCCGGCAGGTTTGAAAAGTGGAGATGTTGCCTATAGCAACCAATCAGGTTCTAGCTATTATTTTGTAGAATGTACTAAATAAATGATAGCTAAAATCTGATTGGTTTTTAGAACCCGCCAAAAAACTCTCAGCTTGATACATTTACCCCTTTTCTAAATGCTTACTAGTGAAAGGTTTTTTTTACATGTTATATAGAATTGCTGATCTGAAAGAGAGCATCAAGAAATTTCATTTACTAGAGGCAGTGATACAAGCGCTGGGTCGGGGTTTATTTATGAACATTTAATACCCCCCCGCCTTATTTTCAATAAATGTGACTACAAATAACACCATGAAAATTAAAGTCATATTCTTTATTCAATTAAACTACACATTACATCCTGATAAAATTAGAAATGTGACAGGTTCTCTTTAAAAATACTTAAGACAGGGGATCAGGGGTGCATAGGGAAAAATATCCCCTCTGAGTCACAACCTAACCTGAAGCATTTGTAGCTGTAAAAAAAAAATTCTACCTGTATTTGTAAATCCTAGTAGAAGCTTTTTCATGTAAAGCATCACAAGTTTTTTTTTTTAGCTCATTGATTGAAGTCTTTAGCATTGCTGGATACGGACAAACTGGTAAGGTAAAAAATAGTAACAATATTTTCTGTTTTAAATAACATTTTTTTGGGGATGTGATAAAAATAGTAAAAATAATGGAAACAATAGTAAGAATCAAAGACTCCTTCCCCCCTCAAACACACATCACCCCTCTCTCCACAGCTTTGGTTTGTCTGGATCGCTGGGTGACCTTAGAATTTCTTTACTCCCACTGCTGACTTGTTGTTGAAGAAACTGACTTTGTTTCCCTGGGAAGCCGTTGAAACCAAGGGGGATTCTTGTTGCACTTTGCTCAGAGTCGTCTTTTTGATGGCAGCGGCTGGGATCTTCTCCTGGTCTGCATAAATCTGTAGCTCCCTGTTTTGCAGGTGAGAGAACTTTTTAGCAAACTGGGACAGTAACAAGCTAGAAAAAGGTGTTTGATATTTAACATGGTAGTATGATGAGTGCCACATAGGTGTATTAGTAGGGAAGGGATATGTTACCAATGCCATACTATGTTACCAATACCTACACTTTTATTGTACTGGACCTATAAATATTTAAACTGGTGATGGCATTGCAAATTATTCTTCTGTCCTCTAGATTAGCGTTTCTCAAACCCAGTCAAGTGCATGTTTTCCAGGTGACAATGGAAATATTTATACCACCTGTGGATCTGTTAGAATGTGTCAGGCTGTAATGAATACACCTGTGCTCCAGCAAGGAGATATGGAAATCATGCACTGTTAGGGGGCCACGAGGAGTGGGTTTGACAAACGCTGGTCTAGATTGTAAACGCTAATTGGCAGGGCCCTCTTTCCTTGTGTTTCCTGCCTACACCATCATCTGCGCACCCATGTCAGTTACCTTCCGCTTGGTCTCAGTCTCCGCCTACAGCAGCTCTGGCGCTGATAGTTGCGCCCTTCACAGTCGCCAACCTTTTAAATGATGCCTCAAAGCTCTTCACATAAGCACATAACCGGACTCGATTGTAACTTGCTCCACTCATCTGATCTGTTTAACTTCTCACTGTTATGACAACCAGTGCAGCATAAACTTGTAGAACTTTAGCAGAAGAGGTCTTCACCTATAGCAGCCGCCTTTCCCGTAGAGACTGGTTATGCTCACAGGTACTCGGATGCCCCCAGGACTTACACTCAGTGTAGTACAAGTTTATGGTCACACGGCAGCGCACAGGTACAGGAGGTAATACACAGAGTACAGACAGGCCAGAGATCTGCAAACTGGACAGAGCACAGGTGGAGAGGTCAGGTACTAGCTGGGTCAGGGCCACAGGCAATGGTTCGGAGTCCGGGTACAGGCAGAAGATCTGGGTCACAGGCAAAGGTTCAGAGTCTGGGTACAGGCAGAAGGTCAGGGTCACAGGCAAAGATTTAGAGTCCAGGAACGGGCAGAGGTCATACACGGTAAAGCAATCTACGCTTAAACACCAACACAGCACAGAAGCAGGCAGCAATACTGAAACAGAATGCTATAACCAGCAGTGAGGCTCAGTCCGCACTGCCTTAAATAGTACTAAGGGCCAATCAGGGCAAAGCCCAGCAAAAGCTCCCAGGGTATGCATGATTAATTACTGGCACTGCTGTCAATGAAAGAGCAGAGTGCCCAGCTGCGTTTTGAACTAATCAGCCATAATTGGCTGAGCCTAAACAGCCTTGCACGCACCCAGCTGGCTGGGCACGGCCACAGGGAGCTTGAAGCGTTCCGGTTGTTGCCTAGGCAACCAGGACGAGGGAGCCGGAAGTGACACCCCGGTCGTCATGGTGACGGCCGGGACGCCACTAACAGAAGACAGAGAGTCGCGGCGGTGCCCGTGGCTGCTGACAGTACCCCCCCACCTTGAGGAGGGGTCAAGGAACCCAGACATCCAGGTTTCGTGGGAAATTTAAAAAAAAAATTTCTTTAATGAGCCTCTCAACGTGGAGACGCCTCTGTGGTATCCAACATCGCTCTTCTGGGCCATAACCCTTCCAGTGCACTAGGAACTGGACCTGACCTTGAACTTTTCTTGAGTCCAGAATTCTTTTTACGATGAACTCATGATCTAAAGCGCTATGGAATATGTTGGCGCTATATAAATAAATGATGATGATGATCACCATTCACAAGCAGAGGCAGAGGCCGAGGCCTATTTAAAGGAGGCTGATCGAGCTTGCTAGGGGACACAGCTTTTTTTTTTTTTAAGAGGAGAGCAATGGAAGGTGCAGGGAATTTTTAAAGGTGGTAGTTGCTTAAGTCTGAATGTCACTGGGTTAATCTTTTTCTCAATTGTAAAGGGTCCAATGAATTGGGGTCCTACTTTCCTACAGGGTTGCCTCAATTTGATGTTCCGTGTAGACAACCACTCGACACCCCACTTTCAATAAACACGGACCACGATGACGGTCAGCAAAGGATTGAGACTTGTAAGAAGCTCGACGTAGTGCGGAGTGCACCTTTTTCCAGACGGACTTTAGCCGAGATGTAAAGGCAAGAGTCCCCGAATCACAGCGGAAACAACAGAGGAGAAGGAGTTCACTTTCGGGTGGAACCCGAGGTTGTATGTGTTGCAGAATGGCAAGAATTATTATATGCAAACTCCGCCCAAGGTAAGAGAGAGGACAAGTTGTCATGAAACTTGGAAACATATGCGCAGGAACTGTTCCAGGGATTGGTTGTTTCTTTCCGTCTGACGATTTGATTGTGGGTGGTAAGCTGAAGACAAACTGATTTTGATCCAGAAGGAGTTGCAAAAAGACCTCCAGAACTCTGCTATAAACTGGGACCCTCAATCTGAGACAATGTCTTCCGGAAGGCCGTGGAGATGGAAAATATGTGCAATGAATAAAGTGACCAAGCTTCTGGCATCCGTCAGCTTGGGAAATGTTACAAAGTGTGCCATTTTGCTGAAACGGTCAACGACCACCCAGATTGTGTTATGCCCCGAGGACCATGGGAGGTCGACAATAAAGTCTATAGAAAGATTGGTCCAAGGCTTGCTCGGAGTAGGCAAGGGTAGCAATTGACCAGGACGACGGTTCCTAGAGGATTTGTTTCTGGCACATTTTGGGCAGGCGCGGACGTTGTTCTCCACATCCGAAGACAAGGTGGGTGACCAAAGCCAAGGGGAAAGTATTTTGATGGTCCTTTTGATTCCTGGATGACCTGCTGAGCGGTTGTCGTGGCATTCAACAAGGACTGACTTCCTCAGATGAACCGGAACAAACAATTTATTTGGAGTCTGAACTGGAGCAGTCTTCTGGAACTGGCAGAGTGTGGCCCCAAGATCTTGAGTTAGACCGATATGAATGGAAGACGAGGGAATAATAGGTTGCGGGTCAGGAGGAAATGCCATGAAGCTCCGGGACAAAGAGTCAGCTTTGATGTTCTTTGAACATGGATGAAATGTGATGATGAAGTTAAAAACAAAGCCCAGCGGGCCTGCCGGAGATTTAGGGTTTTGGCAGTCTGAATATACTGGAGGTTTTTGTGGTCAGTGAAGATTGGTATGACATGGGTTGCTCCTTCTAGCCAATGCCGCCACTCTTCAAGGGCCTACTTGATGGCCAACAGTTCGGGATTACCAACCTCATAGTTAATCTCAGCTGACGAGAATTTCCAGGAGAGATATGCATAAGGATGCAATTTCTTACTTTGTGGATCTCTTTGAGAAAGAATGGCGCTTCCTCCTACATCTGAGGCATCCACTTCCACAATAAACTGGAGTTCTGGGTCTGGGTGCCTAAGAATGGGTGCAGACGTGAAGACGGCTTTAAAAAGGACAGAAAAGCTAGCCAATGCCTCTGGAGACCAATTAGCCATGTTAGCACCCTTCCAGGTGAGAGCGGTGATAGGAGCAACCAGGGAATAAAGTTAGTAGTTAGCAAAGCCAAGGAATCTTTGAATTGCTTTCAAGTTAGTAGGGAGGTCCCAGTCCTGGATTGCTTGAACTTTACTGGGGTCCGTGGAGAAACCAAATGATGAGATCCTAAGAAGGTGGAGACCTTGAACTCGCATTTTTCCAATTTTGCATAAAGATGGTGTTGACACAATTTCTCCAAAACCTCCTGAACTTGTTGGCGGTGCTGAGACGAGGATTGAGAGTAATTTAAAATGTCATCCAAATAAACTAAACTGTTTTCCCCAGAAATTCAAGTAAGACGTCGTTGATTAGGTCTTGGAAGACTGCCGAGGTGTTGCACAACCCGAACGGCATCACCAGATACTCATAATGTCCGTAGTGAGTATTGAAGGCCGTCTTCCTCTCGTCTCCCTCTCTGATGCGTATAAGGTTATAAGCACCTTGGAGGTCAATCTTTGAGAAGATGGTGACAGATTTGAGCTGGTCAAATAAAATGGAAATTAATGCCAAGGGATATGTGTTTTTGACCGTGATTTTATTCAGGCCGTGGAGGGAGGGTCTCAGACTGCCATCTTTTTGGCCACGAAAAAACATCCAGCTCTTACTGGAGATTTGGAAGGGAGGATAAATCCTTTTTTCAGGTTCTCCTCGACATACTGTTCCATAGCTTGGGTCTCTGGGACAGATAAGGAATACAGATGCCCTTTGGGCAATTTAGAGCCAGGTACGAGATCAATAGCACAGTCAAAGTCCCGATGAGGTGGGAGAGATTCAGCCTTTTTACAGAACACATCACCGAAGTCCTGGTAAGGTGCAGGTAACAATTCCGGATTGGGCTGTAGAACTCTAAAAGGTAGGGTCAAGCATGTGGAAGAGCACTCTGCACTCCAACAGACGATCTCACCCTTTTTCCAGTTTATAAGGGCATTATGACTTTGAAGCCGAGGATACCCCAGAATCAATGGAGTGGAGAGACAGGTGATCAGGAAGAATGAGAGCTCCTCCGTATGGAGGGCTCCTACAGATAAGCGAACCAATGGAGTCTTAGCGAGTATTCTGCCCCCAACCAAGGGGTTACCATCCAAGCCGCAAGCGGTAATGCTCGAACCCAGTTTGATTTCCGGAATACCAAGCATCTGAATCAAGTGGATATCCAGAAAGCTACCTGCTGCACCACTATCGAGGAAGGCTGACACCTCTGTAAAATAATCTCTGAAGACTAAGCGTTCGGGAACTAACAAGGAATTTTCTGGAGAAAAGATTACTTGGAGACCTAAGCACACCTCTTCATCAGCGCTTAGGTTTAGGTGTTTCCCGACTTGATAGGACAGGAACGAACTAGGTGGCCCGATTGACCACAATACATGCAGAGACCCAGAGAGCGCCATCTGGAATGTTCTTCAGGAGGCAGACGGTAAGCGCCCAACTGCATGGGTTCAGGGGTGTCCAGAAAGGTAGAACCAGCCCTGGTGGTGACCAAGGAGGTATAAATGACTCTCCTTCAGCTTTTCTCTCCTTGATTCGGCGATCAATTTTGGTTACAAGTTGCATCAAACTTTTAAGTGAGGTTGGCGTAGGATACTGAACTAAGGAGTCCTTGATTTGTTCCGTAAAGCCTAAGCAGAACTGACTCCGCAGCGCTGGATCGTTCCACTCACTATCGGTTGACCACCGCCGGATTTCTGCACAATACTCCTCAGCAGAGTGACATCCTTGCCTTAATGCCCAAAGATGGGACTCAGCTGAGGCCACTCTGTCTGGGTCGTCATACAGCAGACCCAAGGCCTGGAAGAAGGCAGCCACGGTTTGTAAGGAGGGACTCGCTGGTGGAAGGGTGAAGGCCCAGGACTGGGGATCGCCCTGGAGTAAGGAGATTATGATACAGACTCTCTGGTGTTTTTATAGCCAGAGGAGCGTGGTCTCAGCCGAAAGTATAACTTGCAACTCTCCTTAAAGTTGCAGAAGGTAGATCTGCTTCCAGAGAATCGATTGGGCAGGTTCAGTTTCAGCTCTGTAAAGACTCCAGAGGAGGCCTGTTGAACCTGCGGATTTCTGAAGGACTCTTCTTGTGCTGACAAGCAATGAGATAAACTCTGTACAACTTGTGACAAGGCCTGGATCTGATTCGCCAGGACCGGCTAGCTGTCGTCCATGACAGAATTACCTCCAATCTTCTTGGGTCGGTTATAATGTTATGGCTACCAGTGCAGCATAAACTTGTAGAACTATAGCAGAAGAGGTCTTCACCTATAGCAGCCGCCTTTCCCATAGAGACTGGTTATGCTCACAGGTACTCGGATGCCCCCAGGACTTACACTCAGTGTAGTACAAGTTTATGTTCACACGGCAGCGCACAGGTACAGGAGGTAATACACAGAGTACAGACAGGCCAGAGATCTGCGGACTGGACAGAGCACAGTTGGAGACGTCAGGTACTAGCTGGGTCAGGGCCACAGGCAAAGGTTCAGAATCCGGATACAGGCAGAAGGTCAGGGTCACAGGCAAAGATTCAGAGTCCAGGAACGGGCAGAGGTCATACGCGGGAAAGCAATCTATGGATAAACACCAACACAGCACAGAAGCAGGCAGCAATACTGAAACAGAATGCTATAACCAGCAGTGAGGCTCAGTCCTCACTGCCTTTAATAGTACTAAGGGCCAATCAGGGCAAAGCCCTGCAAGTACTCCCAGGGTTTGCATAATTAATTACTGGCACTGCTGCCAATGAAAGAGCTTAGCGCCCAGCTGCATTTTCAACTAATCAGCTATAATTGGCTGAGCCTAAACAGCCCTGCGCACGCCCACCCAGCTGTTTGACAGCTGGCCGCGCGCGGCAGTAGGGAGCCTGAAGCGTCCCGTTTGTTGCCTAGGCAACCAGGACGAGGGAGCCGGAACTGACAACCCGGTCGTCACGGAGACGGCCGGGACGCCACTAACAGAAGGCCGAGAATCACAAAGTAATTTGATTTACAGCACACACTCACATGTTCCCTCACCTCTTGTGTAGGTTTCTCCTTACTATGGTGTTTTGTTTCTGTAATGTTAAAATGGATGTCATTGTTGTAGTGTCCCGTATGTTCTACTTACTCTCTACAGCACATCAGAAGATGTTTCTTTATAAATAAAAAAATATTATTTTTTGTTCTAATTAATAGTATATTACTGGCAGATTGTCAGCCTAAATAAAGGTACAGGCTAGACCGGCGGTTCCCAAAGTGTGCGATAAGACTATCTGGCTGATATTGAATGTTCTCTGCATGTTAGCATGGCTTTCCTCTTATTCCTGTTTTCTTCACAAGCCTTATGACTTAATTAGGCATGGTGTATGTGTTTGTGCCTGTGATAGAGAAATTACATTATAAAGGTCCAGAGGGGACCAGACTGAGGTACAAAAATAAAATGGTCTGTAATGACTGTAAAGCACTGTAAAACATATCAGAACTGCATAGATAAATGTTAATAAGTACCTGCAGCAAATGTAACCTATAGCAACCAGACATTTGGTCTGTATTGCATTAACCCGATTGAAACACATATCTGGTTGCTATAGTAACAACATAGCTGAGCTTTTTGGTATTAAAAAAATACTTAATTTATTATCAGACTGTTTGGCCACATGATGGCACTGTTGTTGCACAGTTCTGTATGGATGTTATTTCAGTTTGACATATAAATAAATGGAAATATGTAAGTAAATAGGATTATAAGTAATGAATAATGTATTCTTCCTATGTTTTCCTGTAGAAAAAACCCCCCAAAATAAACCCAACTTTTAGGTCAAATGTATGTTCTCAGGGCAAAATAACCCAAGAACTTGTGATGTAAATTTAGTCAGGATATTGAGATGAGAATGTAAATCCCACTTCTGGGAATAGATCTAACTAAGGAGACTCTCATGGAGCATTATCCTCATAACACTGGATGAATGCTTACCTGGTTCGGATACATGATGCCTCCACAGCATTGATGAGTAGGGAGCGGAATCCTCCGCTTTCCAGGAAGTGCAGAGCGTGAATGGTCGCCCCTCCTGGTGAGCACACATTATCCTTCAGCTGACCGGGGTGTTGCTCCGATTCCAGAAGCATTTTTGCAGCCCCCTGTAAAAGATCACAGCACTAGCATCCTGACTTTCTTTAAGAAAAAGAGAGACTGTTGTAAAACAGGGAGAAGCCCATACTGACCAGCATAGCCTGAGCTCCAAGGCGAACTGCAAGACGCCTGGGAAGACCCATCTTCACCCCTCCATCTGCAAGTGCATCCAGGGCTGTGAATGCCTGAGAGAAACGCCAACACATGTATAAATGATAGAATGATGGTATTCTGCAATTAATGTGTACATACCCCCTAACACTCCTAAAGGGTAAATCAGAACAATATAAATTCACCCAAATCTTTCCATGTACCCCAAAATGAGCTATTGTTACATATGAAAATCACCTGCTAAAAATGGATCAGAGCATATGCCAATATATATTGCTAATAAGTAAAAGTGACCACTAAACCCTGTCATCATGTTTCCCAACACTTTTATTGAACTCTTGATCACATTCTTGTCTCCTGGTTAGACTCACATAAGCAGGCCCACTTCCGCTCAGTCCTGTCACTGCGTCAATGAGGTCCTCCTCCACCTCTATACAGAAGCCCACACTCTGCATCAGCTGTTCCAGTAGCTTTGCGTCCTCCAAATCTGCGTGGGTCCCTGTGGCATACACTGTGGCCCCTTCTCGCACAATTACAGGAGTATTGGTCATGCAGCGGATTACTTTGGGAGCTGGGTGAAAGGTACTCAGTTTCTGTGAAGATGGGGAAGGATTACAAAGTGTGAGGGAGGAGAGAGAGAGAGAGAGAGAACTGGAAAATACCATATCCTGAGTTGTGAGAATACAGGACTGAAAGACATGTCAGGCAGTCGAGGTAGGAGAGGAAGACATTAGGAATTGAGCAAAAGAGGCACATTCGGGAGTATAGAAAAAGTTAAATACGTTAAAAATGAAGGAGAGAAAACAATGTACTGTAAATGTAATGTGCAGAATGTAAGAGTATACACACATCAAAACGGAAGTATGATGCCTATTGGATTAGAGATTTATGCTTTGTTATGTATCATGTGGTTGTAAATATAAAAAACAGGGCACAACTTATCCGATCTGGGATGCACATACATACATATATATATATATATATATATATATATATATATATATATATATACACACACACACACACGTTAACCCGTGCATGATACTCATACATTCTAGTCAAATCAAGCTACTTAAGGTGTTAAAAAGGTTCTTGTCATGCATTTGGGCCATAGCCCAGTCCTCCTCAGGGGAAGAGCGTTACTTCCCGACGTAAGCGCCCTTTTTTAACGTGGTTTTGTCCACATGTCACCACCTCATCATTCTTCTCCATCACCTCATCCTTCATTTTCATCGCCACATCTATCCAGATGTCTATCCAGACACAGGGATCTCTCTCAGCGGTCCTGAGTATCACACTCCTCTCACTCTGTCACCCCCAGCAACCACCAACCACTCTCCACTGTCACTCCCGGCAACCACCAACCACTCCCAACTGTCACTTCTCCTTCAAGAAATATATATTTTTTTAAATCTTTATAAACATTTTTAACAATTAACAAATTAAAAACATCTTAGTATGCCAAATTTCAGCCCTTTTTGTTTTTTTTCCCCACACACACTAAGAATTTAGTAGGTCAGTGCATATATACACACACATACATACACACACGCATAGGTGCACTTATTTAAGAACTGTGGTCTGAAAGTGTACATACTAGTGGTGCTTCAAGTCCCATATTTTAGGATTTGAACAATTATCGAACAAAATCAGATCCTTATTTGCATATTAAGAATAAAGCAGTATCAGGTTAAGTAACCAATGTTATAAATTATTGTAGCTCCTGGAAGCGAGCTATCTTTGTCCTGTGCACTACAATTGCAGGGAGTAAGGAATCAGGTGGAAAGGACCAACTTAAGATTGTGATGAATCCCAACCCAAATCCTGGATGTGCAACATCCCTAATACTTTTCCCAAGGCTGTGTATTGGCCGGTAAAGGACAAATAAACCTAAAATATAGGTTGGTTTATAGCCAAGAACTACTAGTAACAATATGAAAATACATGTGTGAAAGTTGCAGGAGGAATGGAAGATATTTGACATAGGATTGTGAAAGTATACGTGTTCCTGTACACAGCAGACTTCCTGTAAATAATACCAGTTTTTCTTGTAATAATAGGACACTGATGGGAGCGCCTTAGACTTTCTCTGTATCGTGTTGTATTTCCAGTCTGAGCTGTGTTCACAGTTTAGTGACCAGAAATGCAGATACAATATATGGACAAATGTATTCGGATGCTTGACCATTACACCAACAGGTGGAAGCTTGGAACTCTTCAGCTGTGGAATCAGCAGAGCGTTGGTGACTTTTACGCACCATGCGCCTTAGCTGGCGTTGATCCCACTGTGTGATTTTACATGGTCTTCCGCTTTGTGACGGTTTTATACACCTCTGGCAATGGGTCTAAATGAAACACCTCAATTCAATAATTAACAGGTGTGGCCAAATACTTTTGTCCATATAGCGTACATGCAGATGAACCCTATGAAGAAAGGGCTCGTGTGGCTGACCTTTAAATACACGGTCAACCTACAGTTCTGTCAAGGTATGGAAACTTTGTTGTGATGGTTGAAGGCTAGGTAGTGCTAATCTTCAACCTGTTCACACAAAGTCTTTTGGAATCTGCTCCAGACCCATGTACATCTCAGTAGAGGGTGTAATGTGAGGCCACTGTGTGTGGCACAAGAGCCAAGAGACAGGACCAGTTAAAGACAGACAAGAGGCTTGTCCAAGAGAATTGGATTACGCCAGACATGACCTCAGGAGAGTCCTGTATAAAAGTTACGTTTTATTATCTTTTAACTTTCTGATATTAATCTAATATGTACTTATGAGACTATTATAATTACATATACATGATGTGTCATTTTCCTATACCTGCGAGCAGGTGCATCCTTGCGTTTTATTTGAGTTTGCGTTTTATTATTCTGTATAGGGCAGGGGTCTTTAACCTTTTAATACCTAGCGTCCACTTTTGTATGTTGGTTGATGGTAAAATTTCCTTAGCGCCCACCGATGCCGCAGTAACTCAACTTAGCGTAAGTGCAAAGTAATTTTTAGAGGGGAAGGTTATTGTATTTAACTATATACGCATCAGCTAGTTGCAAAAGCCTATTTGAAAAAGTCAATCTCTGCAGTCTTGCATATACAGGTTACTGTATACACATATATATACATGCAGGTTGTTGGTATGCACTGTAACCCTCTGTGACACAGTCTTTGCACGTCCATGCAGGATATACTTCTTGTTGTGGTGGACAGACTCTCTTATACTTACATTAAGTATAAGTATGAAGTATAATATGCTTATTAGGTGCCTCCAGTCTGTACCTATGACTAGCACTGGTTAATGGGAAATCCTCCCAAAAGTGTGAATAAAGTTAAGCCCAGTCCTAAGGAATATGTACGCAGCAGCTACTAGATGCATTCGGTCACTGCGGCACTAATGCAAGACTCTGCGCGAAAGCCAAACTTCTGGTTTGAGGAGCATATGCAGTAGTGCATTTTGGACACTGGAGTCCTGCCCCACTTCCTCCAATCACTAGACCACCGGGGATCGGGCTGCCATGGAAACGGAGTGTAGAGCTCCTGTTTCTAACATTGCTATAAAAAAATATGCGATATGGACCAGGGTGACCGCCACTGGTATAGGGCCTTATCCAAAAGCCATTAGCTGACACGGACAACTATGTCATTGCGGTCTCCGAGCTGCTCAAACTACTATTACCTTCTCAATAGAGCTGATTGTAACACCAGCGGCACATGATACGACCACATGACGGTCCTCGATGTCAGAGCCAATCTCATCCAAAACAAAGGGTATAATTGGAGGTTTTACAGCCAGGAAAAGGACATCACTGTTCTTCACTGTATCTTTGTTACTGGTGGTGAAATTTATACCAATTTTCTGAAAATAGAATATTTAAAAATTTAAATCTCCCTCATATCATCAGATCACGCTGAAGTCAACTTTACACATTTACCACACTGTATCATACCCCAGACTATTTTGCAAACACTTAACCTGACCTATCAAACCTCTGTGACCACTTACCAACCCTCACACTCCTTGACAATCCCCAAATCCAGCCTCACACTCTACCACATTTCGCTCAGCCAGCTTCCCTTCCCCGATCCCTTCACCAGGCTTAACATTCCTCAGCTATCTCCTTTGCTAGTGAGAAACCCCTCAACAAAAGTTGAGCTCACTGTACTCGCACCACCCTGTAGTAATAATAATACAACTATTATACATTGTATCAACAATGTATAATAGCTAAAGAAAATAAATTTTAGAGCAAGTTGGTGGTGTATTTTAATTTTCAATTCTTTAACTTTTCCAAGTGGGGAAAAAAAATAAAAAACACAAACAAGAGAAGACAAGAAAATACACAAGAACAAAAGGCCATGTAAGTCAAGGTATAAGGAGGTGGATCTGTATTTTTTTTGTATCGGATTCTGAGGCACCAATTAAATAATTTAGAACTGGGCGAATCCTGTTTAACATATTTTTATGCTGACTGCGCGGATTTATATAGGTGAGCGGTGTCTTGAACTTTGTGCAGACAGTACTACTGGATGTTACCTGCAGATGACCTCAACTTCTGTATTGTTGCTCAATCTATTCTGTTCACTGTACCAATAAAATGCTTTCACCTGGAAATAACCCTGGAGTTTAATGAGCGCTGTAAATTTATTAGCTAGCAGTGACAAATAGGACAACAGAGATAGATGTGTAATTGTTAAGGTGCTCTATACACTCCATTCTGCTTGTCTTATGTACAAAGGACCAAAAATAACAGTATTTTATGGGCCCAAAGACAACTACCAATTACTATTATCATTTAATTGTTCTGATGTCAATCAGGACTAGCAAAAACTTTGTTTGAATGATAACGGAGATTTGACCATATGTGTGTTCATCATTCAACTACACTAATTGTGTCCCGTGTGTGATCACACTTGTCAGATCTCCATCCACCCAGCGTTTGGGTTCAACAGACATGTAAGTGCACTTTGCAACTAAAAGTAAGCATGGGGTAACCGTTAGTCACACAGCAATGTTATTATTGATGGTATTATTTAATGAGACTCACTTTGACAACAACTCATAGATAGCACCTTAAACTTTAGCTACATATGAAGAGACATATGGACATAGCACACATATTCTGCATTAGTGAAGCTTAATTCCCTTAATCTCCCAGTTCCCTAGATACCAGATATCATATAAGGTTGAGAAGTTATTGACTCACTATATCCAGTATAAACTATCTAGGCCCAGAAGACTGTAGGGACACAAATTATACTGCACATAGCCTTATATCTGCATTAGGATGTTTGTTATGCCTTATAATTCAGGAAATGTTTGAAATAAATATTGCAATTATTACATTACAAATGTACCTATTATATTATACCTTAAACCTCAGTTGTTTATTATGTATGCAACAATGCACCACCTACTATAAATCACATGGATATTAGAAGTCATCAATAAGGTCTGAGACTAAAAAACACGAGGCCTTATGCTAGCTGTCTTTATAGAGGTTCCAGATACTTGAAGTGACTTAATATCCATAAAAATGTACAGTAGTCATAGCGTAGTTATTTACAATACACAAGTATTCCTAATGAACACCAAAAGTGATGACATCAGAACTCACCATTTATAAAGATATTATTTACAGGAGTTGATACATATATTACCATCACTTGTGATGTATTATGCTAGTTTAAACCTTGCAATACATAGCAGTCATATCTTTGGTGGGCATTTTAAAATCTGCATCTCACCCTTAGTCTAGCCACAGTGGGCAGATCCGTGTCAGGGGAGCTGGCGGTGATCTTGTGTGCAGCCAATACCCCTGCAAGAAGAGACGTGATCATTAATAGTAATTGATTGGCCTGTTGCCCAGATACATACAGCTAAATAGTGTTATATCAGTAACACCACTGAAACATACCTGCTGCCGTGAAGCCCCTCACAAGGGCATAGGTGAGCTGCCCGGCACCTACGAATCCCACACTCATAATGGTTCTTGGTCTGATCTAGACAATGAGCACAAATCAGATCAGCTGAAAGAAAGTACAATGTGAAACAGCTGTGTACAGAATGTACGACTGTACACAATCAGCAGTAAAACACTGCACATCAGCAACAGTAAACTGTAAAGCGTCCACTTACAAACAGGTAATCACTTGTGCAGTGTCTGTATATATACACATACCTTCCATGGTTTTATCGTACTAGTTATCTTATAAGTTATCTTATCTTTATAAGTGATACAAAGTACCACTTATAAATATCAAAGTATAATTGTTTCTTCTGTGTGCTCCTTGTTAAGACTGTTTATTACCAATTAATGATTAATTGTGCAGACACACCGAGACTGTAAAGAAATAACATTTATCTTACTACCTGATAACCTGCTCACATTGGCCACCCTGAATCACTCATCCAGCATGATGTGTGCACGCAGACACAGCAAACACTGCTAAAAAGCACATACAGCACTTTCAAGGCAAGTGCAACTCAGGTCAACGATTAGAACGAGGGTTAGGGACATCTCTGCCAACAGAGTGGAATGTTGTCTGGTGTGTTGCTTTCTGCCTCCTGTCACTGCGAATATACTTAGTGTACATAGCTGGTATGTTATGTACAGTAAGCCATGTTGAAGATATGCCATGCATAAGGTTTCACGTGCAGCTGATCACATTATTTCTTTATACCATATTTAAAGGTTGTTGTTTTTCTTTTACTTTGTCTTACTTTAGCTGTTGAGTAAAATGTGTGTGGAATTCTGTTCCTATCTGCATCTAGTAATACCAGTTGCAAGCTGCCATGTTGCTTGGAGCACGTTAAGAGCTTGATGCTATAAAGGCCATGGATATAAATGCAGTAACCAGAGGGATTGTGGCATATGTGAAACCAAAACGGGTATGTCTGTTAGACAGAATATTCATAATATGATAAGGACCAATGATTCCAATGCATGCTGCATAGATACCAAACTACGTTTCCATTATAACCAATGGTGATGGCGCCTCAAATTATATACTTTCTACTATTATTACCATCTAAGACTAAATGCAACAACTTATACACTAGTAATGTAACACTGAAGCCGAGATCTGCTCCCCAATGTGGATATTAGATGATAAACAATTAAGACATTTGACAGACAATGGAATGTTGCCACACGGAATAGACACCACAATAATTAAATTAAATCATTTTTCTCATCATTACTTAAAGATTTGTTAATTCTGAAGTACCACAGTGAGCTGGTAAAAGTTTCCATCTACATTTGCATTTTGGAAGAGGTCCTGCTCATCCCCTGCCAGGCACCGAGCTTATTTGGATATTCCTCCCACTTGACTGAGGCAACAAATATACATTGCATGTACAGGAGAATTACTGAATGAAATGACCCATCTTCTACATCCAAAACCATGGTCAACATATGTTTCGTGATCTGTAAAACTATTTGAATAAGATTTTACATTTTCTAGTTTAACAATGAAGTTCTTGTGGCGTTTGTGTGGGGTCACCTCTTTTAAGTGGTCACACATGGGGAAATCCTGCCCCTTGACCAAAGAGTTAAGAATAATTGTTCAGTTGGACCACACATATAGGTGGCCAGACTGAATGATATCCAGCCATTTAGTGCATGTGCACTGGAACTAGAAGCCCGGACTCAGGCTTCCAGTTCCAGTAACACACACTCACTCACTCTATAATTATATATATATATATATATATATATATATATATATATATATATATATATATATATATATATATATGCACAAAATCAATATAATAAGGCGCTAGCAACCACACTGTAACCACCAATTTATATAATTGGTATAAAAATGTACCAGATGATCAGTCCCATAATAGAAAAACACATATTGCTCAATTTAAGAGCGGCAGCCGCAGGTGACTTCTGTCCAGATGGTTAATCCGGAGGAATTGGAGTAACTGTTGATAGAAAAAACAAGTAGGGCGCCCAATGTGTAGTATCAGATGGAAATGGGGACGATATAATAAACTGCGTACCGTAAGGATTCCAGGCTCATGTAGTATGGTAGGAGTTCCTCTTCAGAGGTAATACCTCCCCCTCGCCCACAGGATGACGACAATGTGGATATATAAAAACACATATAGTGTAGTATGGTTGTGTAATATAACACCAATTGTGATGAATCCTCCACCACTATCAATAGTGGAAGCCCAAAAACCAAATGGCTTAATATTAAGTATACACCTCCAAATAGAAACAAAAAATCTGCGTACCAGAAATCCTGTCATATAAGTAGCGTATGTGTGCTCAAGATCAACAGTCTCAGCTCAGAAGGTCAGTTACATGTGACTACAACACCCGGATGTAACGGTTAAGGAATCCGTAGAATGGCGGGAAAATTACTGACCTTCTGAGCTGAGACTGTTGATCTTGAGCACACATACGCTACTTATACGACAGGATTTCTGGTACGCAGATTTTTTGTTTCTATTTGGAGGTGTATACTTAATATTAAGCCATTTGGTTTTTGGGCTTCCACTATTGATAGTGGTGGAGGATTCATCACAACTGGTGTTATATTACACAACCATACTACACTATATGTGTTTTTATATATCCACATTGTCGTCATCCTGTGGGCGAGGGGGAGGTATTACCTCTGAAGAGGAACTCCTACCATACTACATGATCCTGGAATCCTTACGGTACGCAGTTTATTATATCGTTCCCATTTCTATCTGATACTACACATTGGGCGCCCTACTTGTTTTTTCTATCAACATATATATATATTATATTCCTGCAGTAACCCCTGCCAATCGGAGGATGGCGGCAGTACTTGTGCCACTGATTTCCATGATGAATAGACTTCCCCATGGACCACTTATAAATAACTTATGGTATACATTTATTTAAAGGAAATAGCACAGGGCGATTATTTATATCATTGCAATGTACTGATTTTACTATATTGTGTGGCACTTTGTATAGGAATGGCATTAATTTCTGATGTATTCATTCCTGATGCAATAAGCATTTGTTGAGGAAGTATTTTGTGTATTTTGGTGAGGAAATGTCTTGTTTGTGGTTTTTGTAACTTTGCTCGAGGAAACCTCCAATTAGACATATGTGAGGACAGTGGCGGATCCAGGGGGGGGCGATCGCTCCCCCTAGCAGGGGCTTGCTGCCGACAGCTGCACACTGTGCAGGTCTGTTCAGCAGGGACAGTGTGCTGCCCGGCTGCTCTGATTGTGTTTTAAACACAATCAGAGCAGCCGGGCAGCACACTGTCACTGCCGAGCGGACCTGCACATACTGTGCAGCCGCCGGCAGCATTAGACATCAGAAAGGGGGCGGGGCCTAAATCGCCCCCCCTAAAATCGCCCCGGATAAAGTTATTGTCTAGATCCGCCCCTGTGTAAGGAGGGAGTCTGTTTTGCGGATAGCAGGAAATGCTAAATAAGTGTATTCAATGTGAGTGACCAACACTTGAATGCACGGCAGGGAGCCGTTGCCTGTGTTCTGGTTAAGGTGAAAGGAAATCTCAGATCAATGGGATTTAGGATATTGCAGAAAAGTGTAAATTTTGTTAAGTGTAAATTATATTTAAATCCATGTTTGGGTAAACATATTGCATCCTGTTACTAAAATGAACTCAGACTTCAGGGGGCTGGCTTGCCTTGTGAGGCTGTGTCCAAAAGTGTATAAAACAGCACTGATTTGTACTGAATGTATCATTCTTGTTCCATCTGACCTGATCACTGGTACCTTCAACCAATGTGAAAGCAAATAAACATCACTTGCTTCAAAGACCCGCTTGAGAACTTCTCCATGCTTAAAATCCTGTGACCTACAGATTAGACCCAAAATCTAATCCGTTCCCAGCTGTCTGAGGTTTGGACCCAGCTTTCCAGCACCAACGCTCTGCCCGCTACCCAGCAGCTCTGGCCAGTGTGATAGACTAGGGCAGGGGTAGGTAACCTGCGGCTCTCCAGGTGTTGTGAAACTACAAATCCCAGCATTTCTTGCCACCTATCTGCTGGTTTTCTACTGGCAAAGCATGCTGGGACTTGTAGTTTCAGAACACCTGGAGAGCCGCAGGTTGCCTACCCCTGGACTAGGGGGATCCATCCACAGCACCCCTGATCCATAGGAAGAGGTCAGGGCTACCAGACCAGGTGTACCAGCAAGGAGGTACCCTAGCAGTGACAGTTACCCAGAAGGAACCCGGTTCTGGATGCTGGTAAGGAGTCCAGTGGTGGCAGCATTGTAAGCCCCACCTACTGCGGATAGAGGGCGCATTTGGGAAAACGGAAGGGAACGGTGGCAAACTAAGCCCAGCCGGTTCCCAGCAACAACAGACAGGGTGGCATAGTCGGTCCACCCTGTCACAGGAAGCATCGCTGGGGGCCCCCAGAGAAGGATACCACCGATGTCTTTACTGCCCAAGGGGCTGTGGTAAATAGATAAAAAAAAGTTTGATTGATCTAGGTGTTTCCTCCTATCAATAGATTACTTAGTACAACATTTAAAAAATAAAAACAGGTGCAAGCAGTGGCGGACCTACCATTGGTGCAGCGCACCAGGGCCCACGGAGATAATGGGGCTCGCTGCATGGCAGATGCAGAGGGTCGGGGGCACCTTCTCTCCTCCCTGCCTACCTGCACCGGGGCACACAGCTTGCTAGTTCCACCTCTGGGTGCAAGGTTAAAGTGTCTGTAAGCTAGAGAAAAGACTGTATAGAAAGTGTGCTTTTTTTCTCCATTGTGACTCTAGAATTAAAAATGGATTTATTATTGTGAGGTTTCTGCAGAGCCGTGAATTAAAATTCTAGCGCTCGGGGTGAGAAGGAGAACTGCCATTGCGCTAGCCTTCAATTTTAACCAAATTAACCTAAAATATCCATAAACTGCACCCCTTTTTAGCATTGCGCCCTGGGCTGTCACCCATTTCGCACAAACCTGGTTACGGCCCTGGGATTCTGCAAAATAATTATAATAAAAAAAAAGTGCCAATTTACATCATTTTTAAGACACGAAATAAGTGCACAGTCATATTTTAAGACTTTTGTGTCAGATTTAAAGACATGAGTCAGCAGTTATAGATGTTTTGTGCAGAAAGAAAGGTCAGCTTTTTTAAGGTGGTATTTCTGGCCCGTACTCTGTGACAACAGAAGTTTTTATCAATGTAATCCTACTGATCTAGCTAGTATATGGCTATACATATCAGATCAGATTTGCACTTTCACACAAGTCACTGAGTGAAAATAAAACTGTGGGGATTTGGGGATTAGGTCTCATTTATGTCATACAGTTGTGAAATCTGTCACCTCCAAGATTATATGTTCAGATTTACCTCCCAAGGTTAGTCTCCCTTCAAATGTGACACATTGGTCCTGATGTTAAATGTGCCACATCTGTTAATGATGACATAATGACAGAATCATCGGTTCATCTGCTATACTACTTAGCATTGTCTGAGATACTGAACATCAATCCAGCTATTTATACCAAGTCAAGCATGTCATAAGACGTTTTAATCTTCCAGCACCAACAGCTGCTCATACTACATGAGTCTATGCTATTATATTCTAGCTGCAGTATTGGGAACACAGGGGTGCATCCTGTTTTGCTGATTTGACTTTTTTTTATACCTGTAACAAATGCAGGAATCTGACTTTTCTTCTAATGTGACATATCTGCATGACAATAGAATAGCTTCAAATGGCACTAGAAACAGGTAGAGGCCTATTTGACGGCTGTATTATTAGATGTAACCATGATGTCATCCTGAGACGTCACTATTGGGCAGCATAGTTACGTCATTCTACAGCTGTCTGATGTAACTACAGCATGTGTGTCTGATGTAACTCCACAGATTCGTGTCTGATGTAACTCTGTGACACGTGTCCTCCCACCAGCCCCTATTACCTGATCGCTGCTTCCACACTCACTCCTTCACCGGGCAGGGTACAATCCTTACTCTCCCTCTGACGTTACCCTCGGCCTGCAGGTCACACAATACAGCAGGTACCGATTAACCGGGTGCAGGCAGAAACCACGCCCTCGCTTCCTATTGGACACCACTTTGTTAGGAGAACAAAAATCCCCACATGCCCCGCCCTCTTAGTGCTCTCTATACGAATGTCCCCGCCACGTGGACACGCCTGCTCTCATTTGTCCCACCCCTGGGCGGTCTTACTATTGGACGCGTGGCTTACAGTAGGGGGTCCCGCCCCTTTACCGTATTTCACCAGATAGATGCTGTACAAATTGTGAGAGCTGCTCCAGGCGCGCACCTAGGGGGTAGAATGGTAATGGTGAGACTGAGGACCATGAAGTACGTACAGAGGAAAATCAATACTTCCTTCCTGGGTCTGCAGGCTGCCCCGTGACCTAACTGTATGCAGCCTTTTGGAAGCATCGCAGGGTGCTGAAGGTGTTACCAAGCAGTTTGTCTAAATAGTTTTTTTCCAGTTGAGAGACAATTTCAAGTTTGTTTTTTTCAATGGAAGCAAAATTGATATGCACGTAGCACAGCAGTGTAATTGAACGCCTAGGCATATTCAATTGTTGGCGTTGTAGTCAAAATTACGTGCCGTGCACACTATTACCTGCATTATGGTAAATGCGCGTAAATACCGGTATTACGGTACTTTTCTTGCAGGATTTCAGCTCACGGCTCAGGGAACTGCAAGCTGAAATCCGCTTACTATTACCATAATATCGGTAATAGTTTTTCCGCGGTGGAAAACGCCGAGAATTGAATATGCCCCTAAGGGGCATATTCAATTTCGGAAAAAGCCAAAAATCTCGCGGAAATTGTGCGCGGAAAAATAGTTAATACGGTAATTTACTCGCTGGATTTCAGCTCGCAGCTCCCTGAGCCGCAAGCTGAAATCCAGCTACAAATTACCGTGTTAACTATAATAGTTTTAACACCGCGGGACTTCTAAATAATTGAATATGCCCCTTAATGTGACAGACCTGACCCACAACCATTTTCCCTTCACATTTCACTATGAGGGACAAATAAAGTACAGTAGTTTGGGGAAGTTGCTAATATGAGAGATATATTGTGTAGAGAGTAGGTAGATATGACTTTGCATAACCACATGTGTTGCCCCAGATCCTAAAACGTTGTGATGTGAGTTCTCTGTTACAGTGCTGTGGAATTAGTGGCGCTATATAAATAGCTGATTATGATGGTGATGGGGCATATTCGCTTAGCTTCCGGGATTGCGGCCACTTGCTGCCTTAAAACCGGCAATCTTACTCTGTCCATTAGAATTGATAGCATTCTGACTGGATAGATTTTACACAGTCGAAATTTACCAATATACAACGTTACAAGGTATATGGCTTAGTAAAGAACCGTGTACAAACAGCGCCTATTTAAATTACTACCTTTGGAGCTCGGATGACAGTCTGTCTCTTCAGTGTGACGTCATCGAACGCTACTGAGTTCTTCAGCTGCTGCAAGTGAGTAAAGTCTGCGTTTCAAGCTGCCTGTGTTTCCAGTGAGTCGGCGATGCGGTCTTCGCTGCAATCCTGCCGGGGTAAGTAGTGTTGTGATTTACAGCATCGTTTTATAGTACCCCACCCGAAATTTACATGTGCCGCCCATACAGCCTCTGGAGAATGGGCTGTGTCTATTATATAGTAAGTCTATATTTACTCTTTGTTGCTTTCATCGTAATTGTCATGTCGCTCTAACTTATGTCGGTATGGGTGTTGCCGAAAAACCCACCCCGCCCCTCCATGGTTCCATGCCACTCCCATTTCCCCAACTAGACTGCATCACTTTCTGATCTGCCACTCCTAACTGTAGTAAAAATAAATAAGGAGAAAAATCCCCCAGGACACTGTTATAACCAGCAAAGGATCTGCCATTTCCACTTGTACATAAAAATGCAAAAGTCTCATTTGCACATGTAACCCCCTGTCACTGTGTGTAGTGTGGGGTGCAAAGGGTACACAGTGCACCTCCTTTTCAAGCCCTGGCTAGCTGATGGGCATGGGTGTAAATGATCAGGGGGTCCCTGCACATGCAGGTGTTTCTTTGTAGTTAGTGGGACACAGGTAATGTCACTTTGGTGCAGTGTAATAGAAGTCACAATAATTTGGGCGCCAGACCATCTCTATAACAAACTCAACTCTTTATTTACACTCTTCCTCCAGCACGATAATCATAATGGTTGCAGCAATAAAGAAATATATGTACAGCTCCTTACTCTCTCCAGCACAGTTCTTAATGAGCAATACGAATATGGTTGCAAATATATCTCATTACTCCTCCTGCACAGTTCTTAATGTTATCCAGATGTTATGTAACATAAATCATTGGTCTCTCTTACACTCCATACTCACTGCAGATACCCTTTCTGCAGGGGCACATGCATGGATGCTAATAGGCAGGCAGCCTCTCCTCCATGCAGCTCTGACACACTCTGTGTACCTCTCAACTGCAGCTCACCCCTCCTCTGCGGGGATGATGTCTCCTGTGCTCTGACACGTCACTCTGTGTACTCTCAGCCTCAGGATCTGACACTACAGCTACCAGGCCTCTTGTAGCAGCCCTCACTCCAGGGCCTCTTCCATGCAAAGTGTCCCCCTCTCTCTTGGGTTCTCTATAGTGGCATGGAGTTCTCCCCCTCATCCAGGGCACACATTCCTTGCCCTGGCTCAGTCACCATGCTCAGACTTCCAGGCAATGCTGGGGGAGCCTGGGAGCTTCCACCCCAGGTCCCCAGCTACAACTCTCCTCTTGATGTCTCCTCTCTCAGTTCCTATCCCCCCTTAATGACAGCCCCTCCTTCCTCTCACTTAGTCTCACAGGCTGGGCTGGGTTATCACCATGGTAACCAGTTTATGTAACTTTTCAGAAACTTCTATCTTACCCTCTAGGTGACCCCTCCTCTATTCACTGAGGTAAAGGTTTAACTAAAACACCACTAGGGGGGTGTTACATTCTCCCCCGATTAGCTGGGCACCCTAAACTACACCTAATGGGGCTGCCTAGCTAATCTCACTCACACCTAACTCACATATGACCACACACATGTAAACTTTTCTACATCACTATTGCATGAAAAATCACAGTGTAAAGTGAATACATACATAGCAATACAATGGCAGTATCAATATAAAACACATTTCACATTGCATACCCCACAACACCCCCAATGGATGTAAACATGTGAGTCACAGGTGTCCTGTTTTCTTTCAATGTACATTTAAATATGGCTTTATGCCAAAGCAATGTAGCACCTGCCCATGCCTGCCCATGTCTCCCCCCTCCTGGGTCAAAAAGAGACAGGTGGCTCTCGTGGGCCCCTCCCAACAAATACATCTCAGCAATATATGCAGGGGTGGCATTTGACCAGCGGGGTTGTCTTCCCCCCCTTTCTCTCCAACGTGGACGATCTGCCTTTCTTTGCTCCCCCTAATCCTCCGGAAGGGCAATATACAGACGTCACTTGCACAGCCTGCCTCTCTTTGCTTCCCCAAATCCTCAGGAAAGGCAATATACAGACTGCATTGTAATTGCACCTCACATGTTGAACCTTTTCTTCTTTTGCTTCCCACTCAGCTGGGATAAGTGGCACTACAAGTCTCAGCAACAAGCACACTGCTGCTCCATATACTGTCCTGGACAGAACTACTCAGCAAACAACTTGCTTTACCTCCTCATTACCCTTGGTCTCTGTTGGGCACCTAGAGACGGTCAGACATGGTGTCCCAAGGGTGTTTCTCCGGCTGGGCACACTGCTCTCAGTTCCTGTGTCCTGCAAGCACTTTCTCCATCTGTTGTGCTCGAGCCCCACGTTGGGCGCCATTATGTAACCCCCTGTCACTGTGTGTAGTGTGGGGTGCAAAGGGTACACAGTGCACCTCCTTCTCAAGCCCTGGCTAGCTGATGGGCATGGGTGTAAATGATCAGGGGGTCCCTGCACATGCAGGTGTTTCTTTGTAGTTAGTGGGACACAGGTAATGTCACTTTGGTGCAGTGTAATAGAAGTCACAATAATTTGGGCGCCAGACCATCTCTATAACAAACTCAACTCTTTATTTACACTCTTCCTCCAGCACGATAATCATAATGGTTGCAGCAATAAAGAAATATATGTACAGCTCCTTACTCTCTCCAGCACAGTTCTTAATGAGCAATACGAATATGGTTGCAAATATATCTCATTACTCCTCCTGCACAGTTCTTAATGTTATCCAGATGTTATGTAACATAAATCATTGGTCTCTCTTACACTCCATACTCACTGCAGATACCCTTTCTGCAGGGGCACATGCATGGATGCTAATAGGCAGGCAGCCTCTCCTCCATGCAGCTCTGACACACTCTGTGTACCTCTCAACTGCAGCTCACCCCTCCTCTGCGGGGATGATGTCTCCTGTGCTCTGACACGTCACTCTGTGTACTCTCAGCCTCAGGATCTGACACTACAGCTACCAGGCCTCTTGTAGCAGCCCTCACTCCAGGGCCTCTTCCATGCAAAGTGTCCCCCTCTCTCTTGGGTTCTCTATAGTGGCATGGAGTTCTCCCCCTCATCCAGGGCACACATTCCTTGCCCTGGCTCAGTCACCATGCTCAGACTTCCAGGCAATGCTGGGGGAGCCTGGGAGCTTCCACCCCAGGTCCCCAGCTACAACTCTCCTCTTGATGTCTCCTCTCTCAGTTCCTATCCCCCCTTAATGACAGCCCCTCCTTCCTCTCACTTAGTCTCACAGGCTGGGCTGGGTTATCACCATGGTAACCAGTTTATGTAACTTTTCAGAAACTTCTATCTTACCCTCTAGGTGACCCCTCCTCTATTCACTGAGGTAAAGGTTTAACTAAAACACCACTAGGGGGGTGTTACACACACAATTGCAAATGTATGGAAAGCCACCCGTCAATCCACGGCACTTTAGCTAATAGGATGGTCTTAACTCTAAACAGTGAGAGTCCCTATATTTGGGCCATACATATATGTGTTTTTAAATTAAGAGCTAACTTACCAAGAGGTACCCAAGAAGCCTCCAAATAACCCCACCCTTTCGAGCACCTGCTATGAACCTATAAATTGATTGAACAACTTCCACTTCTGTATTGTAAAAAATAAATAAATGAGGATTAATTTTGTACACTATAATGCAGGGGAAGGCTATCCTATTCTCCTACTGTTGTGGAGCAGAAACTGGCATAACAAACTGGAAGCTGTATTTCCACAAAAGCTGGCAAGCCATAGTTTGTCTGTCTCTGCTTTACATATAAAAAAATGTATCCCCCCTTCCTTATCCCACTTTTTCCCTTCTCCAAAATAGAAAACCCCAACAACATGTAGCCTTTGGAGGGCTCATTCTAATAATTCATAAGGTACCTCAGGTCAAAATCATTAATTACTTGTAGGAGCTCACATGTTACAAGTTATATGGATGACCTTGATGTTACCTCCTTTACTCTTGTAGTTATATGTCTCTTGGTAGACATCCTGTGGATATGTATGCTCCCTAACTGTAAAGCCTAACTGATCCCTAGTTCTTTTCTGTGCCCTCATATCTCATTTTGTTTTTGAAAATAAAAAGATTTAATTATATATATATATATATATATATATATATATATATATATATATATATATATAAAAGCTATTAAGCTGTATTATTCCCTAGCCAAGTGAAGATAATTTTACCTATGTTCCAGATACTATGGCTAAAGTGGAATTAATACTGAACAAATATACTTATATAATTACTGATGTAGAGAAGACTGCCCCCTCAGCGTAGCACTAAAGGGGATACATTGCTAGGCTCGCCCACCCGCTAGTGGCCAGATATGGGGGGGGTGGGGGGTAATTGCTCCCTCCCACCCCAACAGGTGCGGGCTGCCTGCAGCCGCACACAATATACATGTCCCCGTTGGCTGACACGCAGATAGAGAATGCTGTCCGGCTGCTCTGATTGTGTTTTAAACACAAAATTGGTCTCTGCCAACAGGCACATGAATATATTGTGCAGTCCGCTCCTGCTAGAAGAGAGAAAGGGAGCTGGGCATTAAATCGCCGTCCCCTAAGAAAAAAATCTATGTCCGCCCTTGCCACTAACTATTCTGTTCCACCTCTCTAAGCGCGGAGAAGTGCATGGGGTAGATACCTCTCTGAGAGCAGACTGAGATGGATCCCTGTGCATCTGCAGCGGCCAAAAGAGCTTTTAGCGCTTACGAGTCAGACTTACGTCCGAATCTACATGAGGCCTTATGATTGCAGTCCTGGCATTACTATTAGATTCATGGTGACATGGATCTATTAGTTACTGCTATTGTATTTCCTAATAGATCCAGTTTGCATTGGATCTATTAGTAATAAAAATAAGGAGGAACAGGGACTTCCAAGAGCCAGTGCCACAAAATGGCTCCACTTTAATTATGTTCCAATCAGGTGGTGTACATACTACCATCTAGGGGGACAATGCGTGTCCTTGATTTTCTTCATAAGAATTCTGTCACAAGTAAAATTCTAGAGTTTCACCAACTCTGGGCATCCACTTATACTACAAGACTAGAGTTGAGTAGAAGGCACCCCAGTCCACTGAATAGTTAAAACGTACAAGTTTATTATTGAACCATTATTAAATATATATATATATATATATATATATAAAATAAAGGGTCGTATTCAATTAGCCACGATGTTCCACCGAACATAGCGGCTGCGCATATTTTCAGGTACTATGGTACCTCAACATCACAGATTTTTCCTCTCACCCCTTTTAGGGGCAGGGAGAACTCTGCAATGTTACAATGTCGCGGAGTGCCTTCACAACCTTTCCGGAGGCACTCCATGGCTAATTAAATATGCCCCAAAGATTAAGATTTTGGTGAAAGAGTAAAATTAGTGCTCATTTAATTGAAATAGGTTCATGCCCGTAGGTGGGGTTAAGATATGTTGTATGACAGGCTTAGGGCTACCTTTATTTGTGCACTTTCCTTCATGATACAAAGTATTCAGGTTCACATATGTTTTAGGTGTGTGAAATATACTGATTATTGTTAATTCTCAATAAAGTTGTAAATACTACAACTTTTTAAGGTCTTCTGTTTTCATTTAATTCTTTCACTGACTTTTCAGAGTTTCCTTTCGTATTAATAAAGACGAACAAAGTATGTATTATATTATGATTTTATTGATAGAATTATTTATTTTCTATTTTTCATCAGTGATACTGGAGTTCTTACTAGGAAAAATATAATTTGAAAACTCCTGTTGGTAAGAGATAGTCATTACAAATTATAAACAATTTGAATTAGTTTGAGTTATACCTCCACCAAATAATACAGGAGTATTTTAAGTCAATTTCCAGTTTATTATTCAGATAGCACTCCTTATTTGCAGAAAGTATATCTGTAATTCATAAATATTGGAGTTCTACTGGGAAAATGTCATTCAGTCTCTCCTGTTGGTAAGAGATAATATTTACAAATTTACAATTTGAGCACAAACCCAGTGGGAAACGGATGTAAATTTAAGGCTCACTGAGCAACAATGGGAAAGAATTTATGTAACTTCCTACCGTATGTCCAAATGCATTAACCATACAGAGATGCAGGTCAAACTTCTCAACCGGCTGTACCTTACCCCGGAGCGGCTACACAGGTTCTGGCCAAATCAGTCAAAATTTTGCTGGCGCCAATGTACCCAAATAGCCGATATTTTCCATGTTTTCTGGTCTTGCCCAGTGATTCAGCCGCTGTGGGGCGAGGTATTTGTTTTGATCTCAACTGTCTTAAAGACTCCTGTTGCCCTAGACCCAGCCCTGGCTCTTCTCCATGTCTACCCGACTTCCATTCCGAAGCACGATCGCTACCTCTTGGGCCATATATTGATAGCTGCTAGAGCAGCAATAGCACAAAATTGGAAGTCTCAGGCCCCCCCCCACCACTACCTGAATCATCTCTAAGATACAGTATAGCTTTGAGATGGAAACAACAGATACGCCCTATTCCTCATCTGCATCAGCTCCCATCAATGAGATGGTTTAGGTGGCATGAATACATCACAGATGGCCCTGGGGCTCCTCAAGAGATTCCCAACTTCCCAGCAGCTCACTCTCCAGCGGCCCTCATAGAATCCCCCCAGCCTCTCGATCAGCTCCAACCCCGTGATACCCCTTCCATGGTAGAAACATCTTCGAGTGGTCAAAATGAAGGTTGATATGTCTTGCTGTATCATTTCTTTTCTCTTTTTCTTTCATCAGTAAATGTTAAATGTACATTGTTTATATAGTGTGCCTTATTTTAATCGAGTGATTCCTTTCCCCCTGCGCGGGGACCCCCAATGTGTTTTCCTTTGTTTGTAACTCTCTCTTCCCCTCTTTTTTTTTCTGTACCCCATATATCTTTGAAAATGTTCAATAAAAATATTGATGAAAAAATTTACAATTTGATAGTTGGATTATACCTCTTTCCAATAATACATGAATTCTTTGTATAGTTTTTTTATTATTCAGATAGCACGCATTATTTACATATATTGTATCTGTACTTCATATATCTTGTTCACACATATCACAAGTGTTTTCATTGGTTCATTAGAAATTCAAAATTAATCTTAGACAGTGGAAACAAAATTAAATAATGATCACCATTCACACCTATGTTATTGTTTATATATGTAACAAAAGAAAAGTATCACTTTTACTAAAGATTTGTTTTTATCTTAGAAAAGTGAGAAAAAAAGGCTCTGTGATTGTTCCCATTTTCATGCAAATCTATGCCTGTGTTCCTGTTGGTAGGAAAGTGTGAACCACTTGGAATAATTAGTGTCTTAAAAACCACTATGATGATTAATTTATTGTCTCATTCCATATTGACAATGGTATTTTAGCTTATTTCTATTCCAGGGGCAAATAATATTAATTCCTATATTCTTTTCATAGTGGAAAACTGGTTGTAATCCTTAATTTTTAATAGCAATGTTAATATGTATGGCAATGTCGCAAATAACCTTAATACATTACATTTGTTTTTGTATATTATAAGTGTAGTGATGCTGCTTAGTACTAGCAGTGTGCGGCAAACAGCCACTACTCTGCACCCACACTACTGGGTCTGTGACAAAATGGCTGCGTTAAATCAGGTGATGCTACTGTGGCGGTTATGTATTGCATCTAATCACTGATTATTACTTCCTCTGAATATTCATGTATGCCCATGTGTATTTTGTATGTAACAAGTGTGCTTTGTTGAATGATATGAGTTTGACTTGTGCAAGTGTCAAGAGTCTTTTGAAAGTAACCTGGCCAGACAGGTAACATCTCTGAGGCGGTACAGAGTTTGTGTAAACAGTCTGACCAGCCAGGCAGAGCAGAGGTGAGAAATCCTATCCTTTGAAACAGCAAGCATATATATCTCAGGAAATAGATAATGCATTTCGAAAGCCCGGTGTCATTCTATGAACCAGTCTGTCCTGACATTGGGTTGACATAGTAAATTTCCAAAGGTGGGGGTGAGAGCAGTGTGAGGAGGTTAAAAAAAATCAGCTGCCTACCCAGTAGGTAGGTTTATGAGGAGACCTACATAGGTTGGAGTGTGCCATTTTTTCCAAAGTGTACTTCTCTCACGCCAAGTCTTAAACTAGTAAGTTAGTGACTCTGGTTTTATTTCCTATTTTATTTCTGAAACGTATTTGTGCAACTTATTTTCTATGTCTTGTTATTAACTGTTTTGTTGTTAACAGTGTGATATCAAATATTGCAAGAGAACATGATTGTTAATAAATGTATTTTTTTATTGTTGTTTTAAAAATAAATTGTTTGACAATATATTATTGAAATCCATGTAATATTTGGTGAGAAAGTTATCCATGATCTGATATACATGATGATCAAAAAAATCACTGACACAGACCACATCAAATTATAATTTAAAGCCACTTAATAAAACCAAAATGCAATCTTTTGTAATATGACAAACAGAAGAACATTCTGGTATACAACATTTATAAATAAAAATAGAAAAAATTCTAAGGAAAACATTGTGATGCCTGGTATTTATTTTATGAAAGTGAGTAAGTGAGAGGGACGGGATCACTCTCAGACAGTGTAGCGGTGTAAGGGAACTTTATGCTCAGGGTGGACAATAAGATAAGATAAGGGATAAAATAAGATAAGCTAGGGCTAGAAGACTGGGGTGGAATAATGTTAAATTAAGGCCATGTAGCCCAAGCTTTATAAAATGGAATGGATGAATTCCTCAAATTTCTAGTCATAAGTTCCATCTCATAAGTACAAAACTTTTTTTCCTTAGGGCCTGAATGGTTGGTGTGCTTTGTTTTTTTGTAAGAGCTAGCAGTTGGCTGCACTTAGAATATGCCTAATATATGTATTCAGATGCTCTGGAAGGTCAGGGAACGGCAAAGGGAGTAATGTGTATTTCATCTGAGACTGAATATCTGTAGCTGTTATAGTTACAATAAGAGTTTAAACCTCAGATCAAAATTTCCGTGTGACTGGACAGGACCAACAGATATGGAGGAAAGAACCTGGCTCTTGGCAACCTCTCCAAAACAAAGGAGAAACACTTGAATACAATTTATGTAATCTAGTATGGACCAACAACATAGCAATTTGTATGCATTTTTATTAATCTGCACACTGATAGAGGATTTGGCCAAATCTGTCCATTTATTCCAAGATTGTTCTGCATTCAGGACCTTATTAAAATCTTTTTCCCTGTTACACTCATGTGGATATTTCTAGTTTTCATTAGATACCAACAATGAGCGATACAGAGATAATATGGGGCATCTGGATGAGTGATTGCTCAAAATTTTAGTAGCAGAGGTCTGAAAAAATGTCTTATTTGTAGATACTGATGGAAAACAGAAGATGGGAGTTTTTAATATTCCTGAAGGTTTACAAACATAGGAAATATTCCTGCTTATGTTAGTTCATTTAAAAATCTAACATTAGCTGAAGCCCAGTGAAGAAAGGCTTGATAGACCCGGAGGAAAGTCTAGGTTATTCCAAAGTGGTATGAGAGGAGACGGAGGTGGAGCTAGGGTGTGAAGTCTATTACAATGAGACCATAGGAATAAATTTATAACTGATTAAGATGGAACTTCTAGGGGTATATTTACTAAACTGGGTTTTAAAAGCGGAGATGTTGCCTATAGCAACCAACCACATTCTAGTTATCATTTATTTAGTACATTCTACAAAAATTACAGCTCGAATCTGATTGGTTGCTATAAGCAACATCTCCATTTTTTCAAACCCGCAGTTTAGTAAATATACCCCCTGGAGTCAATGAGAGTATGGCAGCCACATGATTCCTGCTGTAGATGAGGTGAAAGTAAAGCAAACTAATGTTCAACCAGACTGAAGATCTGGGGGGAGAATGCCATTAAATACACTGTGCTAGCTGTGCAGCGTAGAAGTATTTCTTGAAATTTGGTGCACCTTAACCCACCAGCCAGCCCCATTTATTTTTATCAGACCAGATAAATAATGTGGCCATTTGCTGGACCGTAACAAAGGTCCTAGAAGGGATGTTTATGGGTAATGCTTGAAATAAATATAGAATGCTTGTGAGGATATTATTTTTAATAATGTTTTTCAACTTTCGCAGAGCAAATAGTTCATCTGTGTATAAAATATGAAGAAACAATTCATCTCTATTAAGTTAACAATGATAAAAAAAAATAAAGATGGATGCATTTTAAAACCGCTTCATGCTCTAACTTGAAAACTACATACATCCAGTCTTCCTGGTTTTTATGCTCAGCAACAAATAATTTAATCAGTTTCAGGAACAAGGGAATAAGGAATCTGTGAGCATGGGGACAATTTGCACTACCCTGGAGTTCAGTCCTACTATCAGGAGTTTATGAGGGAGGATGTCTATTAATACCACGACGAACAACTGCTAAATCAATTGGATTGGGATCATCCTAACGGCAGCCATTGAGGTACTACACCCTACCTCATAATACAGTTGGTGTAGATCATGAACAATCATTCTACCTGGTACAAGCTTCACTTGTCTACATGAATGCAGTAATCACGGCTCAGATTCTTCATGGCACATCGCAACAAGCTTTTGTCATGACCAGACATACCTGTCTATGCAGTGGCAGCTGTCCCACTCATGCTGTGCATTTCCCCGTCTGTGGCATATTAAACAATAGACAGCCGTGCTGTGAGGGGTTCTGACTTCCCACCATTTCTGAGAGGCCTTTTGTGGACCGTTTCATCATAATTATATCATAGTTAGCAACAAATCAAGTCATGGAGGTCCCCATGTTGCCCACTTCACTAGGAAGTGGACTGGATGTGGGAAAATGGCCTGCCCTTCTGGGAGTCCGGGAGACCTACCTGGAATCAGGAGTGTCCCAGAAATTCCAGGAGTGTGGGCTAGTATGCGTTATATGGTGTCCCAGCTAAGGAACCAGAGTTCCACTACCTGTCAGGAGTAATACCCGATATCCAAGGCATATGAGACAGACATATGTCCATTCCATCGCCTGACAGTGGAAATCTGGAAGACCTGAGCGACCCCAATCAATTTACTTGGACCATTTATTGAGGCAGCACCCCTAGATTCCAGAGCAGTGGTGGGCATTTATAGGGTGAGTGACTGGTTTGTTAGGTTCCTGAACCTGACACTGTTACTTGCACTTCTTTTCCTCACCCCAGTATTGAGGGCAGTCATACTCTGCACTGCATTTGCCTGAACTCATTATCCCACCGTAATAAGTTACTTATAATAAGTATCAGAATGCTGGATTTTATACATACGAGTGTTGTAAAAACTAAGAAAAGCACAACTCGATTGTACTGTGCAAAAATAAAGTAAATATCTCAAAGGAAAACCTAAACTCATAAACAAACAGTGTTGTTAAGTATATTAACAAATTTAATATAGTAAGAGATATACAAGAGATGAAGAAGAGGAGAACAGGAGGTGAACCTTCTACCTGCAAACACTGCTACATAAGGACAACATTCCACAATCAGCGTGAGCTCTGATGTCCTCCACCACCTGCATTGTCAACTGCCTGGACACTCCCTGCTGATCTGTTTCTCACACTCATTTTGGGCTGGTGCAGTTCTAATATGACTTGTTGATTCCACTTAAGCTTCTTGTATTCCCACCTTTAAACCACACTGTTTCTCCACTTAGCTTGAATTTTTATCTGGCTCTCTCTTGTCCTGTGGACTAACATAACAAGCTCAGTGCACCTTGTATTATGCCTTATATTATACAATTGCCTTCCAATCATGCCTATTGTCACTGTCTAATCTGTTTTGGTATCTCTACTGTCCTAACTGCTTCCTATTCCCTGGCTCATACTGTATATCTCTTCTTCCTCTTTTCTCTCCTTCTACCACTGCACTATCTCACTTTATTCACCTTTCCTGTTCTCACCATTTCCTCACTACACTTGTAAGCTCTTGCCATCCTTGATTTCTGTATTACTTTCAACTGTCTGTTCTACACCTTCTCTAGCTTTATCGTGATTTCCTCCTCTCTCACTTCTGTCCTCTCCCTCTATCCCATTGCTACTCTTGCCCAACCTTTCCATATTCTTTCTCCTCCTCACTCGCCCCTCTTCCTTCCCACCCCCCTCCCTATTTCGCTCCTCTCTTCTCTTCTGTGCCCCTGATCTGACTCGCTGCCCCCTCCACCATCTTTCCCTCTCTCCTCCTTTTCCCCAGTCACACCCTTTCCCTCTTGTCCCCTTCGCTGCTCTTCACTCAGCATCAGTCTGTTCCTACCTACCACCTCCCTCTCTTTCCCCCAGGTAATCTACTCCCTCTTGTCACTCCTACCTTCTGCCTCTCCCATTTATAAATCCCCTTATCTGCCCCATCTCCACTCCTCCCCCACCTCTTGCTCCCCTGCCCCTGTCTCCTGTCTGCTGAGAAGTCACCTCTTATTTCTGCTTCTCGTCCAATTCCTACCCTCTCTCCCTGTCATGCCCCTCACACCATATCATACTCACCCTTGCAGTAGAGCAACCCCAACAATCTCATCCACATCTCTCCTCTTCCCTCTCTTCCTCTATCCTGTGGTCTCTGGAATGCCAGGTCAGTTTGTAACAAATTGACCTCCATCCATGATCTCTTTATCTCTAGATCCTTCAACCTGCTTGCCATCACTGAAACCTGGCTATCCTCTGAGGACACTACCTCTCTTGCTGCTCTCTCTTTCGTGGGCTTGTCCTCCCACACACCCAGACCTGGGGACCGGCAAGGTGGTGGCGTCGGCATACTTCTCTCCTCCTGCTGCTCTTTTCGGGTCCTTCCCCCTGATTCCTCCCTCTCTTTTTCCTCCTTTGAGGTACACTCTATCCGTCTATTCCACCCAGTCCACGTCCGTGTTGCTGTTATCTACCGTCCTCCTGGTCCTGTCTCTCAATTTCTTGATCACTTTTCCACCTGGCTCTCTCACTTTCTCTCCTCTGACCTTCCCTCCCTTATCTTGGGGGACTTTAATATCCCAATAGAAAATCCGTCAGGCCCGGCTGCCTCCAAAACTTCTCTCCCTCTCCTCCTCCCATGGTGTCTCTCAATGGACCTCCTCTCCCTCCCACCGCAGTGGCCACTCCCTTGATCTGTTTTTTTCACACCTCGGTACTGTCTCCGGCCTCATTAATTCACCTTTTCCTCTCTCGGACCACCATCTCCTCTCTTTTAGCATCTCTCCACCCCTCTCACCATCCCCATCCTCCAAGGTTACTCTCACCAGGCATAATCTTGACACAGTTGATCCTGCCACATTCTCCTCCTCCCTGGGCTCGCTCCTCTCCCCCATCACCACGCTTTCTTGCCCCCATGAGGCTGTCTCCTTTTACAATCACACTCTTACTCTTAGTGCACTTGACTCTGTTGCACTGGCTGTCACCATCAAGCTTCGTCAGTCCCCGCTACCCGCTATCTTCAAAAATGCTCCCGCAGTGCAGAACAGCTCTGGAGAAAGTCACGCACTCATGCTGACTTCCTCCACTTCAAGTTCATGTTTGCGTCTTATAGTTCGGCCCTATCGCTCTCTAAACAATCCTTCTTTAAGGCTCTTATTTCTTCCCAATTCTCCAACCCCCGTCAGCTTTATGCCACCTTTAAATCCCTCCTCTCCCAATCCCCCCTCACGCTCCCTGCTGTTGACTTTGCTACCCACGTCACCTCCAAGATTGAGTTAATACATCATGACATCTCCCAGCAGTCCCTTCTTACCCCACCCTCTCCCCACTCATGCCCACTCTGTCCCCCTTCACACCCAACTTTGCAGCTGCTATCGCCTTTCTCCCCTCCCCATTTGCTAACTCACCCTCCTTCTCTTCCTTCACTCCGGTATCTGCAGATGAAGTGCAGACCCTTCTCTCTTCCTCACCCCCCTCCACTTGCCCACAGCATCCAATCCCCTCCCACTTCCCCCGCCCCTACTCTCTTGAGGCCTGCTCCCACCTTGCCCACCTCCTCAACCTATCCCTCTCCTCTGAAATCTTCCCCTCCTCTCTTAAACATGCTATTGTCTCTCCCATACTCAAGAAACCATCCCTTTATCCTGCCTCTCTCTATTTACCGTCCTATTTCGCTTCTTCCTTTTGCCTCCAAACTCCTTGAACAGGTTGTCTACAACCGTCTCACCTCCTTTCTCTCTTCTCACTCACTCCTTGACCCGCTCCAATCCAGTTTTTGCCCCCTCCACTCCACTGAAACTGCCCTCACTAAGGTCACTAATGACCTTCTCCTCGCTAAATCCAAAAGACACTACTTCCTTCTTATCCTTCTTGACCTCTCTGCTGCCTTCGATACCGTTGACTACGCACTCCTTTTGCAAACTCTCAAATCTATAGGCCTCTTTAACACCGACCTCTCCTGGTTTTCCTCTTACCTTACCAACTGCTCCTTCTCAATCTCTACACATGACTTCACATCCCCCCCTCTTCCCTTACCTGTTGGCGTTCCCCAAGGTTCCATTCTTGGCCCCCTGCTTTTCTCCCTCTATACCTCCTCCCTTGGTGTCCTCATCTGCTCCTTTGGCCTCCAGTACCACCTCTATGCTGATGATACCCAAATTTATCTTTCATCCCCTGACCTCTCCCCTTCCCTTCTGTCTCGTGTCTGCTGTCTCTCGGCCATCTCATCTTGGATGTTCCAACGCTTCCTTAAACTCAATATTAACAAGACTGAACTTATCATTTTCCCCCCTTCCAGGACTCTCCCACCCCACCTCCTCTCTCTTTCTGTTAATAACACTACCCTCGTTTCTGTCCCTCAAGTCGGATGCCTTGGGGTTATCCTTGAATTCTGCCTCTCCTTCAAACCTCACATTCTGTCCCTCTCAAAATCCTGCTACTTCCATCTTCGGAATATATCCAAGATATGCCCCTTTCTCACCACGGAAGCCACGAAAACCCTTGTTCACTCGCTTGTAATCTCTCGCCTTCATTACTGTAACCTTCTTCTCTCTGGCCTACCTGATTCTCACCTTGTCCCTCTTAAATCTATCCTCAATGCTGCTGCCCGCTTCATTTTTCTCTCCCGCCGCTCTATCTCTGCCGTTTCCCTCCAACAGTCACTACATTGGCTCCCCGTGGCCTACAGAATTAAATTTAAACTACTCACCCTCACCTTTAAAGCTCTTAATCAATCCTCCCCTCCCTACATCTCCAATCTCAACCCTATCTATACTCCTACCCACCCCCTCCGCTCTGCCTGTGACCGCCGCCTCACTGCTTCACTGATCACCTCCTCTCACTCCCGTCTCCAGGACTTTGCCCGGGCTGCTCACCAACTGTGGAACAATCTTCCACGTTCCATCAGGTTAGCATCTACTTTCAAAAGCGTCAGGTGTGCCCTTAAGACTCATTTCTTTATTCAAGTTTTTCAGTCATCCTCCTAACTCCCTTGTCCCGGCTCTCTCCCAGTTAGTACCACCCTATTTGTGTCTACCCCTTTCCTTTAGGATGTAAGCTCTCAGGAGCAGAGCCCTCTTTCCTTGTGTGCTCCTTCTACTATTCCATCACCCTCTCTCTACCTCTTGGCCTGATTCCCTAGCCCTGTTTTCTTAAGCTTCGGCCTACTTCTCGCTGATTTCTACCATCACTTTCACTCATTGTCCCAGAAATAATTTGATTTGCATTACCGTGTGTGTGTGTATGTATGTGTGTTTATATTTATAAATTTTTGTTCTTCATAGGCCCGATTCATTAAGGATCTTAACTTGAGAAACTTCTTATTTCAGTCTCCTGGACAAAACCATGTTACAATGCAAGGTGTGCAAATTAGCATTCTGTTTTGCACATAAGTTAAATACTGACTGTTTTTTCATGTAGCACACAAATACTTGATAGCTTATTTGTACTCTGAAATTTAAAGTTGATATTTGTGTGCTACATGAAAAAACAGTAAGTATTTAACTTATGTGCAAAACAGAATACTAATTTGCACCCCTTGCATTGTAACATGGTTTTGCCCAGGAGACTGAAATATGAAGTTTCTCAACTTAAGATCCTTAATGAATCAGGCCCCATATTTTGTTCTTTATGTATCATGTTGTGTCATCGGTCACTGTTTTCTGTATATGTCATGTACGGCACTGTGGACCCTTTGTGGCGCCTTATAAATTAAAGATAATAATAATAATCACGCATTATTTTAAGGCAAGTCTTATATTTCTGAGACAGTACTGCCATCTGGTGGGCATTACCATACACACGTGGAATCCAGAACTTGTAACTTGCAAACATAGGCATCTCTACCTGGTCTTAACCTAAAGGCCGTGAAGCCTACAACTCATTCATTAACTTAGTGTTTTGCTCACTTCAGCACTAGTTCTTGAACAAGAAATGGATACTCCATAGATCAAGCAGGCTCACTTCATCGGTCAAGAAAGAGGGAGACAGACCGAGACCTAGACAGGTTATTGCTAATTTTTTGATTATAGAGCAAAGGAGACGCTGTTAGAGGCTTCAAAACGAAAACAAAATCTGCTGGTGTAGGGCCAGTGTCAGACTGGGGCATGAAGGGCCCACCGGGGGACTGCAATGCTAGGGGCCCACCAGAGGGGGGGTGGCCAGCCATCATATTATTATTATTAATATTTATTTATAAGGCGCTACAAGGCATCCGCAGCGCCGTACAGAGACAAACAAAATCACAATACAATGGGAGACAGCACAGTACAGTAAACACAGCAACTCAGTACGCTCAATGCACAGCTAGAGAGGGCGGGGAAGGGGGAGGGAGGATCCGAAAATGACGGGGCCCAAGAAGGGGGGCGTGGAAGACAGGGAGACCCCCAGGGGGGAGGAGGGAGCGAAAGTGGATGTGGGGTGGAGGACCTTTGAGGAGGAGGGCTAAGTAGCTGGAGAGCAGAGTTAGAAGTGGTGGAAACAGGAGGAGAGATGGCCCTGCTCAGAGGAGCGTACAATCTAAGGGGAGGGGTGGACAGACAGAGAGACGCAGGGGAGAGAGGGAGAGTAGGGGGACAGAGGCAGAAGATAAGGTAGGAAATTAAGTGGGAGACAGAAAGGCTTTAAGAAAAAGGTGGGTTTTTAGGGCCCGTTTGAAGCTGGATAGATTAGGGGAAGTTCTGATGGAGGGAGGGAGCTTGTTCCAGTGGAGGGGGGCAGCGCGGGTGAAGTCTTGGATACGCGCGTGGGAGGAGGTTATAAGGGGGGAAGAGAGGCGACGGTCAGAGGCAGAACGGAGAGGGCGGGATGGAGCATGAATAGAGAGGAGGGTGGAGATGTAGGGTGCAGTGGAGTTGGCGAGGGCCTTGTAGGTGAGTGTGAGGAGCTTAAAGAGGATTCTGAAGGGGAATGGGAGCCAGTGAAGGGCTAGGTAGAGGGGGGAGACAAAAGAGGAGCGGCGAGAGAGGAAAATAAGCCTAGCTGCAGCGTTAAGGACGGATCGAAGGGGATCGAGATGAGAGTGGGGGAGGCCAGTGAGGAGGAGGTTGCAGTAGTCCAGGCGGGAGATGATCAGAGAGTGGATAAGGCATTTGGTGGCATCTTGGGAGAGGAAGGGCCGGATGCGAGCGATGTTGCGCAGCTGGAAGCGGCAGGATTTAGCAAGAGAGAGGATGTGGGGGCCAAAGGAGAGAGAGGAGTCGAGGATGACACCAAGGCAGCGAAGTTGGGGGACAGGGGAGATAGAGGTGTTGTCGACAGTGATGGAGAGGTCAGAAGGGGATGGGGTATGAGAGGGAGGAAAAACTATGAGCTCAGTTTTGGCAAGGTTAAGTTTGAGGAATCGAGAGGACATCCAGGAGGAGATGGCAGAGAGGCAGGCGGACACCCTAGAGAGGAGGGAGGGAGAGAGATCAGGAGAGGAGAGGTATAGTTGAGTGTCGTCAGCGTAAAGGTGGTAGCTGAAGCCGAAGGAGCTGATGAGTTCACCCAGGGAGGAGGTGTATAGAGAGAAGAGTAAGGGTCCCAGAACAGAGCCCTGAGGGACCCCGACTGGAAGGGTGGATGGGGGGGAGAGAGACCCAGAGGTGGTGACAGAGAAGGAACGGTGAGTAAGGTAAGAGGTGAACCAGGACAGGACTGGGCCGGAGAGGTAGAAAGACTGGAGGGGGTGGTCAACGGTGTCAAAGGCTGCAGAGAGGTCAAGGAGGATGAGAAGGGAGAAGTGGCCCCTGGCTTTTGCAGAGAGGAGGTCATTGGTGACTTTAGCCAGGGCAGTTTCAGTGGAGTGGAGGGGGCGGAAACCAGACTGGAGAGGATCAAGGAGGGAGTATTCAGAAAGGTAGGAGGTGAGACGGCTGCAGACGAGCCTCTCAAGAATTTTGGAGGCAAATGGGAGAAGAGATATGGGGCGATAGTTCGAGAGAGAAGTGGAGTCGAGATTAGGTTTCTTAAGAATGGGGGATACGAGAGCATGTTTGAAGGAGGAGGGGAAGATGCCAGTGGAGAGGGAGAGATTAAAGAGGTGAGCGAGGTGGGAGCAGGTGGTGGGGGAAAGGGAGCGAAGAAGGTGGGAGGGGATGGGATCCAGGGGGCAGGTAGTGGGGGGGGATGATAAAATGAGAGAGTGGACTTCCTCGCCGGTGGTGGGACGGAAGGAGTGGAGGGGAAGGTGGTTGGGGGGGGAGGACAGAAGAGTGGGAGGGGTGGAAGAGAGAGTGGAGGAGGAGATTTCAAGTCGGATGGCCTCGATTTTAGAGGAGAAGAAGGAGGCGAAATCAGAGGCAGTCAGGGAGGAGGGGGTGGGGGGAGGGCAGGGGGCCAGGAGAGTGCTAAAGGTGGCAAAGAGGCGGCGGGGGTTAGAGGACTGGGAAGAGATGAGGGATTTAAAGAAAGATTGTTTAGCGAGTGAGAGGGCAGAGCTGTAGGATGAAAGGATGAATTTAAAGTGGAGGAAGTCAGCCAGGGAGCGGGATTTTCTCCAGTGACGTTCGGCAGAACGGGAGCATTTTTGGAGGAAGCGGGTAAATTTGGAGTGCCAAGGTTGGGGTTTGGAGCAGCGGGGGTGGACGGAGTGGGCAGGGGCAACCGCGTCCAGAGCGGAGGTGAGGGTGTGATTGTAGAGGGAGACCGCCTGGTTGGGGCAGGCCTGGGAGGAAAGGGGAGAAAGGAGGGTATCGAGAGAGGAGGACAGAGAGGCAGGGTCAAGAGCATCGAGGTTGCGTATGGACAGAGTAGGTTTGGGCAGGGGGAGGGGAGCAGGAGAAGAGGAGAGAGAGAAGGAGAGGAGATGGTGGTCGGATAGAGGAAAGGGAGAGATGGAGAAGTCGGAGAGATTACATAGGTAGGAGAAGACAAGATCAAGGGAGTGACCAAGGCAGTGGGTAGAGGAGGAGGTCCATTGGGTGAGACCAAGGGAGGAAGAGAGGGTGAGCAGTTTGCTGGAAGCAGGGTAGGTGGGGTTGTCGATGGGGATATTAAAGTCACCGAGAATGATCGAGGGGAGATCGGAGGAGAGGTAGTGAGGAAGCCAGCTAGCAAAGTTGTCAAGGAAGAGGGAGGTGGGGCCAGGGGGGCGGTAGATGACAGTGACGCGGAGATGGATGGGGTAGAAGAGGCGGATGGAGTGAGCTTCAAAAGAGGAGAAGGAGAGGGAGGGTTCAGGGGGAATGACACGAAAAGTACAGGTGGAGGAGAGGAGGAGGCCAACTCCACCGCCAGGGCGGGCACCAGGCCTGGCGGAGTGGGTGAAGGAGAGGCCACCATAGGAGAGGGCAGCGGGGGAAGTAGTAGAGGCGGGACCAGACACTAGTGGGGGAGTGGTCAGCCCACGAAGGACAGCTAGTACCATAGTGTAGTATATAAATAATGTAGTGTGTATATAAAGAGTACACAGTGTTGACCTGCCCCTTAGATAGGCAGAACAGTCACCAAAAATCGGGATTGTTCCACTAGACCAGACTTGGCTAACCTGTGGCACTCCAGGTGTTGTGAAAGTACAAGCCCCAGCATGCTTTGCCAATATATAGCAGCTTATTGCTGGAAGGGTATGCTGGGACTTGTAGTTTCACAACACCTGGAGTGCCACAGGTTAGCCAAGCCTGCACTAGACTCAGAACATTTGACAGACTGTCCTACCTGTTCTTGTCACTTTTATCATCTGTGGCTGCTGGTTACTTTAGTTGCGGCTTGTATGGATCCTGGAATGTTGAGGGCCCTATTTAGAAAAAATATAGGGTACATTTAGAAAATTCCAACCAGCCTCGGCATTAAATAAATAGGACCCACAATTAATATTTAGGCCTTCCTCCAGATTCAACATTAAATTAATAGTATTCCCATTTAATAAATAAACCTGATACCCTCCCTCCAAACAGCCCCAGCAATAAATTAATAGCATTTACATTTAATACATCCATTTCCCACAACCATTCCCAGCATTAATTAATATTCACATTTAATAGATAGCCCTCCTCCCCACACTCAGTCCCACATTCAATTATAGGCCCAAAACACCTCAGCATTAAATTAAAGGTCCCATCACCCCCTCCCTATAGTGTTCTCCTTGCAGCCCCCCTCCCTATAGTTTAGCACAGGCAGCCCCCCTCCCTCACCATAGTTTAGCACAGGCAGCCCCCTCCCTCACTATAGTTTAGCATAGGCAGCCCCCTCCCTATAGTTTAGTGTAGAACGGCAGCCCACCTATAGTTTAGTATAGTCAGTCCCCCTATGCCACACAGGAGTGCCCCCAATGTTATCCCACACATTAGTGCCCCCAAACAATATTAGGCCACACAGGAGTGCCCCCAATGTTATCTCACACATTAGTGCCCCCAAACAATATTATGCCACATAGGAGTTCCCCCAATGTTATCCCACACAGTAGTGCCATGTTATGCCACACAGCAGTACCAAAAATTCACAAATGCCCCACTATAGTGTCCCCATTTCATATTATAGCTGCAATAGTACGACCAAATTCATATATATATATATATATATATACACACACACAGTGATAGCACAAAAAACATATACAAGTAGCTGAAAGCTACTTACCCATTTGTTGATTGTAGCAGCCTCTTAGCTCCTTGATGCTCCCGGCAGCCTCTCAGGCATCCATCAGGCAATCAGCTGACAGGGGGAGGGGAGGAGGCGGGTCACATGATCGCAGCTGCGATCACATTTGAAGCAACGGGGACGTGGAGGAGGACAGCGGACTCCCTAGTGGGGACAACGGGTCCCCAGGCGCAGCTCCGCCCACTTTAAAAAGGGGGTGTGGTCGTGAGGCAGCAGGGCCCACCGGTGATTTTTCCGGTATCCCGGTGGGCCAGTCGGACGCTGTGTAGGGCAATAAAATTCTCATATTACACAATTTTTCTCTCTTGGTGTCACAGAAAAAGGAAAAATTTCTCGGTGGTTTGTAAACATTTGATAGATAATATACTATTTGCTCTATTCTTTGATGATAACAGACAATCATTTCTTTTCACCTCATTTTCTTTTGAATGTTCAATTTATTGATGATACATCCCAAGAATTTGTCTGGTATCTAGGTACGTTTTCATACAGAGTCAAAGTAATGCACAGCTTAACTGCACTGCAAGGGTGTTGAACTGATTATATCTTGGTGGCAGATTTTTTAATTTCAGAGGTCATTCGGTCAGATGTGGGTGATATTATTGTTTCAGATCATGCCCCACGGTCTCATTAAAATGCGTCATAAACATTCCCGTCATACCTATACAACTGGGAGCATTTTCAGCAACACCTTAAACACAACTTGGATGGATTTTCTGGACACTAATATAGAACACAGAGGATCCTATACTATTTTGGGAGACCGCTAAAGTTATGATGAGAGGACATATAGTCACATATATGGCAAGTAGAATAAATGAAGCTGCCAAAAAATACCACTCTTTATCTAAACTGCTACAAATAAAAATAATGCGTATGCCTTGGACACGCAAAAAAACACGGGAGAGCTTGTTTCTGGCACAAGCCCAGCTTTAATTGGATTATACTAAAAACAGATACTATCGATGGTTCAATAAAACCAGAAAACTTCTAGCTAATATGTCTAGTGCTGAGAAACAAAAACAAAAATCATATAATAGCAATTTAAAGGAATGACTTCCTTTGTTAATGTCTCCTTATCACCCAATAACTATTCTGAATTTAGATTTTAAGATACTCTCTAAGATTATGCAGAAAAGATTTTGAAACATCCTAGCCACACTGTTGACTAAACATCAGCTGGGCTTTGTCCATAGTCGCCATTTGGTGAGAGGCATCTGTACAGCAATAGCATCGGTAGTAGCTGTCATGCCTGAGGATCTGTCTGTACCCAGACTGGGTTGTGTCTCTGGAGCTGGACTGGTGACTACGTGGACAAAGCTGGGTGGCCTGATAATGTTCCTCTGCATATAGTGAATGGACTGGTGCAGATGGTGATTACACTAGCAGAGGAGAGCAAACAGGAACTGGACTGCTGCACCGGACTGGAACCAGAATGCAGACTGCACTGTCAGAGCTGGATGAATTGCAAGACTGCAAACTGCTGGGAACCAGGTGTCAGGTGCTGTCCCCGCACTGTCAGAAAGTGCCGAGGACAGGCGCCTTCCTGATCTGCCTCCTCACGTCCCGTTGCTAGGCAACGGAACGCGTCTATGCCTGGCAGTCGCCGGCACATGCGCAGAGCCGCGGGTCGTCCTCGTTGCTAGGTAACGGGACGCTCGGCTCTGCTTCCTGTCGGCGGTCAGCTGATTCTGACCACCGACCCCACTTCCACCAATGAGGCATCATCTCCGCTATTTAAGGAAGGCTCTGGCACCAGAAAGGTGCCAAAGTATCAAGGTCTACCCTGTGCTCCAGCTATATGTTTCTGCTGCTCCTGATGGTTTCTAGGTATTAACCCGACTTGCCTGACCCTTCTTTGGAATTCCCTGCAGAACTATTTTGATCTTCTGGTTTGACCTTGGCTATCCTGACTTTTCCTCTGCCTGCTCCCTTGTCTATTTTCCTGCACGGTGCTGACCTGGATTGTACGACTTCGCCTACCACTTCACCCCTCTGGTGGCTACTTGGGAGGGCCGCGACCTGCGTGCCTCTGCCACGAAATACAAACCTCCTAGCGGGGGTCCCTGGTGAAAACCAGGGGCACATTTAGCCTCCGTGCCTCCCGGTGTAGTGGTGCCATTACCAGAGGGTGGATCCACTCTCACAGTCAGCCTGACACCAGGTTGGTATCTGAAATACTTGAACAGTATGCACTGGAACAGGTAAGGACTCCAGGAAGTCCTTTTATAGTTGTTGTTGATTCCTGATTGGAGACTGCAATCAGCTGGGCAGAAGCAGCACTCTGAGTTGCTAAGATTGATCAGGTGACTATATCCAAGATGGCAGCTCCAATGGACTAGTTTTGGAGGGAATCTAAAATGGAGGCTGTTATCACCTGATTGGCTGAGAGGAATCATGTGACCAAATCCAAGATGCGTACGCCCATACTCTGATTCTGGAGGGATCTCTGGATTGGAGACAGACTGGACAGCATCTTACAGAGAGGACTGAAACCAGCAGAGCCTGAGGACCACAGGGACAATTTGGAAAGGCAACGAAGTGGTAAGTGACAGAACCTGAGAGCTTGGTGTGTGACAGTAGTTTTCTCCAACGATCCACATTTCCCTTACTTGTAGTGAGCCTTCATGCTCACAAAGTTTCCTGGTATTATATGTCTACTATATTGGAAGTGAGAGATTTATAGCAATAATTAAACACTTTTTTTTTTTAAAAGTTTTATTTTTGAAAGGTCAAAAATAAGCATCAGTCCAATACAGTATCCGTAACAGTCAAGTCAAACAAGTTCAAGGACCTATACATTCAGTGTATATCATACAGAACAGAAACATGATATTGACCAAATTTTAACTGTAGGGAGAGAAGAGAGAGGAAACAGAGAAAAAGGAGAAGTTGTCAGAGAGAGATAAACCAGATAGACTAGGGGGGCGGTGTGGCAAAACCGCCAATAGAAGAAAAAGAGGGGCAAAGGAGGAGAAAGGAAGAAGGGGAAGGCAAGGGAGGGGAGGCGGTAAAGAATCGAGGAAGGATATCAAGTGGAGTGTTGTAGGGGAGTCATATGGCAAAAGGAGTTTGAACTTGAAAAAATGACATCCACGGTGCCCAAATTTTGTTAAATGATTTAGAAGTATTACGCAGTATGCATGTCATAAACTCCATTTTGTATGAGTGCCAGACTCTATTGATAATTGCCTGCAGAGTAGGTACGGTGGACTGTTTCCAATTAGTGGCAATTTGACACAGCGCTGCAGAAACTATATGGCGGAACATTTTTGTTTGATGTGTAGTAGCGGATGGAAATCCAAGTGGGAGAAGGAAAAATCTGGGAGAGAATGGGATGTCAACCTGCAGAATCTGAGACGCAAAGTCCCTTAGTTCCAACCAGAATGGGGCAAGCTTGGGGCACTGCCACCGGATATGGAGGAAGGACCCTTCCGACGAACAACCTCTCCAACATAAGCAGGATGTGTCCGGAAAGATTTTTTGCAATTTGGTTGGGACCAGGTACCATCGATAAAGAAGCTTATAGGCGTTTTCTTTCAGCTTCACACAGATTGAGCTAGAGGCCGTGTTAGACTTTATTTCATCCCAGTCCTCTCTATCCAAGGGGCCTTCCAAATCCTCCTCCCAGGCTCGCTCATTGGAGTCTTGGATGTCTAAGTTAGGGACTCTCAGTTCCCAATATAATCAAGATATAAGGCCATTTGTAGAGGATCGCCGGAGAAAAAGTGATTCGAATGAGGTCAACGGCCTGATTCTCAAAGTTTATATAGTGGTGCAGTGAAAATTTCTAAGTTGTAGGTATTGAAAAAAGAAGGTGTTGGGAATATTAAATTTGTTTTTTATGTCTGCGAATGAGGGAAAAGAAGCGTCTTTAGTGATATCATTAAGATAATAAACATTCCTTTTCCAAAATTCAAAGGATGAAGCTATACGACCTGGTGGAAAATCTGGGTTGTCAAAGAGAGGGATGATTGGACTAGGAGCCGGGGCGAGATTAAACTTTGTGTTTGCTCGATCCCAGATTGAAAGCGAATGCGATACAATTGCGAGATAAATAGCGGACCGAGGACGCTTAGTGCGAGGGAGCCACAGGAGAGAGGAGGCAGAAGAAATACCCAGGCTCTCAGCTTAAATCGAGACCCAGACTCTGGAGGAGCCTGAGGAATTCCACAAAATACATTGGGCAAGTTGCGCTGCCAAAAAATAGTTTCTAAAGTTGGGGACCCCCAAGCCACCGTCCCGTGTCGACCTTTGTAGAACAAGAAGCCGTACTCTTGGGCGCTTCCTACCCCAAATAAATTGTGAAGTGTAGTGTTGTAAGAATTTGAATACATATGGGGGTGCGTATGGGAAGGGCTTGAAAAAGATATAGTAACCTGGGTAAAATGTTCATCTTGACTGAATTGATGCGTCCAATCCAGGAAATTAGATTCTTACTCCAGGTTTCTAAGTCAGATTTAATTTGGGATAATAGTTTTGGGTAATTAGCTTGGAAAAGCTGATTATATTGTTTAGTTATATATATACCCAAGTATTTTATCTTTTTTTGATGCCATTTAAAGGGGAATTTTTAGTAAGAGAAGATTTCATACTATCTGTGAGACAGAAATCAAGAGTTTCTGTTTTTTGTGGACTGATTTTGTATCCTGAAATATAACTGTAGGTTTTGATGTCTGCGAGAAGGGGGGGAAGAGAAATAGCGGGATCCGAGAGAGTCAAAAGCACGTCGTCGGCATATAATGATATTTTATGTTCGGATTTCCCTGTTTTAACTCCATGTATCACCCCGTTAAATCGGATCTTTGCCGCTAATGGTTCAGTTAACAGGGCAAAGATTAAAGGGGATAGTGGGCATCCCTGCCGCGTCCCGTTAGTAATTGAAAATGGGGGGGAAGCAACTCCGTTGGCCACTACCGTTGCTCTAGGGCAGTGATGGCTAACCTGTGACACTCCAGGTGTTGTGAAACTACAAGCCCCAGCATGCTTTGCCGGTAGATAACTAGATGATAACTGACAAAGCATGCTGGGGCTTGTAGTTTCACAACACCTGGAGTGTCACAGGTTAGCCATCACTGCTCTAGGGGACTGATACAAAGCTAATAGGCCGTCTAAAAACTGACCAGAAAAACCCATCAACCCCAGAACCCTAGACATAAAGGTCCAAGAGATGCGATCAAAAGCTTTTTCTGCATCAAGTGCCATTATTAGTGATGGTGATTTACCAGAATGAATAGAATGTATGAGGTCAATAGCCCGTCTGGTGTTATCTATAGCTTGTCGGCCTGGTATAAATCCAACCTGGTCTGGGTGGATCAGGGAGGGAAGAAGGGTGTTCAAGCGGGTAGCTAAAATTTTGGCATAGATTTTAAGGTCCACGTTTAATAAAGATATAGGTCTATAACTGGAACAGGAGGTAGGATCCTTATCTGGTTTTGGTATAACAACGATAGTGGCCAAGGTCGTCGCCTCGTTAGAAGGTGAGCCTTTTAAGATGTTGTTAAAAAAATCTGTCATATGTGGGGCAAGGTCTCTAACAAATTTTTTATAATATTGCGCTGTGAATCCGTCCGGGCCAGGAGCCGATGACGATTTCATTGCTTTTATCGCTGAGATCGCTTCTATTTGGGTGATGTCCGCATTCAAGAAAGTGGCATCAGCGTCCGAAAGATGTGGTAGAGCGAGTGATGATAGAAAAGATGTAATTTCTGAGTCAAGAGATTCAACAGAGGATGAAGTAATAATTAAACACTTTTATTATAAACCATTAACTTCCTTTATAATTAATAACATACTTGGAACACTTGGAAATGACAAGAGGACCCTGACAAGGGTGCCGATGTCCCCACTATTATTTAATTTGTCATTGGAACCCGTGCTACAGGCTCTACAGAAATGCCACTGCTGAGGGACATCCGAAAGGAACAGAGTCTAATAAACTCACCTCTTTTGCTACATATTTATTACATATTACTACATATTTATAATCCAGAATGCTCTCTAGTCCCTTGATGTCAAAAATGAAGAATTTGGTTCTGTAAATTTTTAAAAATGTACAGCCTTATATTTAAAGAGCAGTCATACTACACTGTGATGGGCCTTCATACTTCCAATGCGTTGGGCTACTAAATCAATTCTATACCTGGGGAACCAACTGCCCAATAATTTGGTAACGCTCTATAACCTTAACATTGTCAAGGTGATTTGCAATCTACAAAAAGAACTGGAGGGTGAGAGCACCTTAATCTATCTTAGTTAGGAAGGGGGAACCTCTTCAAGATGATGTCATTCCCTAAACTACTGTATCCATTACAAACATTGCCTCTCTTATTAACTGGTAAGGATGTTCAAACTATTAACAATGTATTCTGAACCTTTATCTGTGAGGAGAAATGCCCTAGTATTAATTTTGTAGAATTGCAACAACCTAAGGCCAATGGGGGTATTAATCTTCCAAATACTAAGACTCACTATAGCCATGCAGCACACTTGAGATACTGAGAGACTGGCTACAGAATAAAAGTACCTATATAACTGAAATAAACATTTCCTTACTAATTGAAGCAACTTCATGACCAAGAGGTCCCAACACATATATTAGACAATCCTCTTTTACTGTTTGTTAGGAAAACCTGGCACATAAATACAAATTAAACCCATGCAAATCTATACATTTACCTTTTCTAACTCACCATGGTGGTTCATCCTTTAGTTATATGGGAGACAGAAGGCCTGCAGATGGTGGGTCAACTGTTGGACAAATCATCTAAGAGACCTGTCAGATTTGTTCAGGCGATAGAACAACTTCAATTTATAGGCCCCTACGGACTTGCCAGACCCATCATTACGCTGAAAGTGTAACAGATTTTTTTTCTCTGAGCTGGACTGGAATAATCCTCTGGACGCTCTTTTGACATTTAGGGCCTGGTTCATTAAGGATCTTAAATGAAGAGGTATCTTATTTCAGTCTCTGGACAAAACCATGTTGCAATGCAAGGGGTGCAAACTAGTATTCTGTTTTGCAGATGAGTTAAATACTGACTGTTTTTTCATGTAGCACACAAATACTTGATAGCTTATTTGTACACTGAAATGTAAAGTTGATATTTGTGTGCTACATGAAAAAACAGTCAGTATTTAACTCATGTGCAAAACAGAATACTAGTTTGCACCCCTTGCATTGCAACATGGTTTTGTCCAGGAGACTGAAATAAGATACCTCTTCATTTAAGATCCTTAATGAATCAGGCCCCTAGTTCTCAAAAACAAGCAATTTCTTTACACTATAATTTCCTCAGAAACCCTTTACTACAGTAAGGAATGGCCTTACTCAATGGCTAACATACGTTCCTGAATTGGAAGTAGACATTGTAACTACATTTTTCAAAATGTCTATTAAGCTATTTTCCGCAGCCACACATGTGTAAATATTTCTTAATATTTTCCACAGGGTGGAATTGTTATTTCTGGTGAGTCATATTACCCCAAGTGTGAGACACCTTCAGTGGATTTGTTTAATTGGTTTTGGACTTGTCCTATTATAAGGTGTTTCTTCTGGATCCAGGTGTGGAGATTCACAACTACAGAATTGGTTAATTATCTACTCTGTATGCCTGGATGTGTAGTGTTGGGTACTCCTGCTTGTTACATTATAGCAATTGTGATTTATGTATAACATGCCTGGGCCTCAGACAAAGTAACCTGAAGTCTTTAGCAGGGGTGCGTATTGTCTATAATCATGGAACAATTGTATGTGTTTGGTATTGAATGGTTATTACTGTCATAGAAATATCTGTTTACTGGATAATCACATTAAAGGTTAAGACGCTGGATAACGCCATGACCAGTGATTCGTTTTGATGTCCTGGGACAATGCTTTGGGCTAACTTCATCTACAGTGATTAAATGGATAGCACCATGAATGAGGGGGACCAAAAGGGTATAGATAAGAGTTTCCACTTCGCCAGGTCCCTTAAATTTAATTAAAGGGATTGGATTGTTGTTGGGAACTCTGCTATTTTCCTGGGACTGTCGTGCTTGTTAAATGAAGGGAAAGTCGCTGCGGACTTAGTGAAGCTGTGTGTCTGCCTAAGTAGTGGGGTGACATAACTTCATCCCTACCAAGCTAGTAGAGGCATGAAGATAGCAGTAGAGTATGGACCACAGAACAGCACAACCATTATAAGATGCAGAGCTTTACCACCCGGATGATGGGAACTGGAGAGCTTTTGTGACTATCGGGAGACTGGCTCTGAACGGTCCTGTGGATTATATTGGCGTGGACGGCCAGCATCCTTGAGAAGGTGATCTATTCATATATATGAAACATCTGGCTGGAGTGGGCAATATTATGGTCACGGTGACCAAAGGTACTAAACATCTGCTTCAAATAATATATTTAATATATGTTATTATATTATTGTTACATATTATATAACATTTATAACAAAATAATAATATAAATTATTATAAATAATATAATAATGTTATAAAAGTATATAAAATCGGATAAATGGTGTGTTCTTGAGTCACTAGTGCACTGTTCTGTCCATCCTGAATTTAAAGCAGATGAAATACACAGATTAAACTTATTTTTAAAGGTTGTTGTAGGGTCAGAATAAACCCTAGGATAAGTAATGCTGCCATCTTATTTCCCTGTCATGTATATTTGCCAGTGATCTGTACTGCAATTTATTATGTATCTCAGTGTACTGATTGTTTTTGTTTGTATAAATTCTTCACTGTGTATAAATATACATTATTTTACCATATATTAGCTTTTGCCCACGTTGTTTTAAAACACACTATAAAGAAACACAGAGGCAATCATAGGTGCTCTGGGACTCCAGAGTTTTCCTGGTTCATTCTGTATCTATCTGGGAGGGCAGAAACCCCCTCCCCCCACATTCCCAACTTTTTAGCAGCCACTATATATATCTCCATGAGAAGCGCAGATACCCACCACTCCCTATATTTTAAGTAGATATTTATACTTGGGTTGTGCAACATGCTTTCCAGCTTTTGTCCATATTCAAGGCAATATATAGGAATGAATTTCAATGCACAAATTGTGTCTTTCTACCTAATGTATGAGCCAGTGTTTATGTTTTTCTCAGTTTTGTACAATCGTTTATTTCCATTGCCCATAGCTGAAACAACAGATCTGCCATGTACATATATTTGTATCCAATGTACAGAACTAAGCTTGTCTGTTGTCATACAAATGATGGAAGCTGTGTCTGGCTGTCAGGAACAGCAGGCAACTGCTGTGTTCATTTTGGCTTCTGCAGTGTTGTTGTCAGCCTGAGTGTGATCACATGACCTCCACTCACCTGCAGCTCAATCTGACACCTATCTGGTTGGCTACTGCTGCTTTAAATACCTGTCAGTTTCACTGAGCCTTTGCTGGTTATAGTGTTCACATGCTTGCTTCTCTGTGTGCCTGTTCCTGAGAATTGCTTACGCCTGGCTGATCCTTGGTTTTGACCTCTGCCTGTGACATGACTACCACTGATCGCTGCCTGGATAAACCTTTTGCTTGTGACCCCGACTATGTATATCACTGCATGGATCAACCCCTTTGCCTGGTTGACTTTTCCTTTTATTTGTGAGACCACCACCTTGCTGCAGGATCGTGGTGCCTGCTATTGGACTCGCCTGTGTCAACGGTGTTTCACCTTCCAGATCTTCAGCTTGATCATGCTCCAGCACCTACCCTTGCACTGTGTTGCTCCATTCTCTACTCTATACTGCCAAACTGTTATACTGGTGTAGCTTGGTACTACATCCTATTGCAACTCTATATTCTGGTCCAGGTGCATCCTGCTTCCCTGTTGCCATAGAGATCTCTGCTCAGCATCCCACTGCCAATTCCTTTGTGGTGCCCACCTACCTGAGTTATCACTACTCGAGATTAAGTCCTGGGGACAACTGGGTACTGACGAACATATCTGGTTCCATGGGAAAGGTGAAGCTCTCGTCAACAGGTTTTGGTAACTTAACCCATAGGGTGATTTGTTACACTGGCCTTTAACAAAGAGCATCATGCAATGCACAAGTAGTGGTAACTGTGGTCAGTTAGCTATGGAAATGTTTAACCTGTGCTGTAAATGTCATTTAATTTGGGCTACTGAAGAATATATATTGTCTTTTTACTCCTAAGTACCCTTCCCAATATCCTCCCCTAAATTGTTTTTTGTATCTCTTAATTCTGAAAAAGTTTCAATACAAATCATTGATGTTAAAAAACCCAAAACAAATATCAATTATTAAAATATCTTTTATATAAAGAGTATTTTCAGAATAGTTTATATTAAGCATGGAAACATTCTTGCATTTTTAGTTATTGTAAGTCAAATATCTACAACAATTATTGTCACATGACTCGACTTAAAAACAATCGTGATGAAATGCAAACTAGTTTTCTAACATATGTTTTTAAAGATAAAAACTGTCAAACATTGGTCTCTTAAATGTAATAAGACAAAAAACAATTACACAAAGCAAACATACAAAGGACCCATAATATCTCTCAACGCTTGAGATGTGGGACAAGATTGAATATTTCTGAATACAGCAATAGGTGAATCTTAGACAGCTCTGTGTGGCTATTAGTTCTGTAGCAGCTGAGGTAGGTCTGCATTACTCTCGTTTTACATTTCAGTTTCACCTATAAATACACTGGAAGAATTATGACTGCAACTGACCATTATGTATAATTTGTCCCTAAATTCAAAAATAAGAAATTCCTTATTCTGCCACTTGCCCATTCCAGTCATTCTTCAGATTGTCCCCATTGTGAGAGTCAGCTGCACACTAGTAACAGATGCCTCTTCCTATATGTTTGTGTGATGCTTAGAGTTATCCAGACAGAGCAGCACATACCAATGTTTGGGAGGCAGACAGATGGAAGAACCTCTTCTAGGACCAGAATGTACCATTTTAGTAACATATCACTTCACATTCCAGAGATTGATGGAATATCGCCCACTCCAGACCACTCAGGTTAGTTAGAGTCCATCTCAGTAAACAGTTATAAAAAATGGTGGATGCTTACAGCTGTAGTGTTATAGGATGAATGTAAATGTAAAGAGTTTGAGAAAGTTGTTTTTTTTTTGCATTATAGTATTGTAAAAATAGTATGTTTTTCTTTGGAATTTATTCTTGTGTATGTCATATATTATATTATATTATATATTAAATAGATTTTACAAGACATTTGTTCCACTTAAGGACAAAGGCCCCTTTCACACCCATTGCCATCAAAACATATGATTTTACCAAATGTTTTAATGCTACAGAATCTAAGTAAATGGATACAGGAATGGAACCCATTGATTCCAGTGACATCACACCCACTAGAATTTGCACCGTGGTG
>NC_134407.1:68427646-68450146 GCF_038048845.1 Mixophyes fleayi | reverse complement strand
ATTAAAAAAACAAGGACACAAGTTAGCCACCACTATATACCATAAATCAACAGATAGAAACACTATATTATTGGCTAATAGTCACCATCCTATAGCCCTGAAACAGGGTTTACCCTATTCACAGATTGTGTGAGTACATCGCATCACAAGTTCAATGGAGGATACTGTAATATAGATGGATTTTATGATTCAAAAATGTATTAAACGGGGATATTCTAAACAGCTACTAGAAAATATTAAAGCAAAAGTTTTGTAGATTCCAAAACCTGATACACTTATGAATAAGAAGTTGTCAAAATCAGTTAATAAATTACCTTGGGTACAGTGTTATAACACAAAAAGACCAAGTACAGCTCAAACAGTCAAGTCTTTGTGGCCAATAATCCAAATAGATCCAGAACTGTCGTCTCTAAGAGAAGTCTCCATTATGCTCTGTTATAAACGGGGGCGAAACATCAAAGACCTAGTGATGCGCACAGATGTTACAAACATCAAATCATCTGAAATTATTGACAGATTTACAAAAGTACGCACAGGTTGCTTTAAGTGTCCAAACTGAAAAACATGTCGGTATATGGAGACAGGAAATAACTTTAAACATCCTCATTCAGGCAAAGAATACAAAATTAATTTTATGCTATCCTGTACCAGTACATATGTAGTGTATTTCATCATGTGCCCATGTGGCCTTTACTACGTGGGCAAAACATCTCAGTAATTCAAGGAAAGGATGGCTCTTCACAGATCAGCTTTAAGAATGGCAATAGAAAAACACAACAGTGAACAACCAGTTTCTAGACATTTTTTGAATGCTAGACACAATATGGCTATGCTCCGGTATAAAATTATTGACCATGTTCCACCATTGCTTAGAAGTGGAGATAGAGAAAATAAATTATTGCAATTGGAATCTACTTGGATACATCGCTTGATTACAGTGGCTCCATATGGGCTGAATGAGAATCTCTCTCTAAATTGTTTCTTGTAGATCTGGATGCATGCTCCCTGTGAAACTTCTCAGGCTCTATTATTCGAGCCTCGGTGGTCTCCCATGGGCATGCATTCTCGAACATTCATTAGAATATACAATGTATTGTTAGTGGTTTATAGCTGCTTTATTTAGATATGATCATGCAAATAATAGTTGATGTATTTATATAGTATCATCACATACAGAAATCCAGGTTGCAACTGTTTTTGGTAGTATTAATGGTTAACATATGTATTAATAACAGTAAGAGTTCTTTTCACTAAATATAGCTTATATACATGCAGATATTGGTAAGTCATATATTGTATAATGTGTTGCGTTGCCATTTGTATATCAACATATATACATTTTCCTTTTCTTTTTAAATGTCTTTATTTAGTGTAGTTGGTTATGTCACTTTAGGTGGTTATCCAGCGATCAGTGGGTAAATAAATGCTGGTTTAATACTTTTGCATTAGAATATTTGTGTTTTTTTTTGCATGTATACAATTCGGTTGCCATGGTTACGTTTTTAATCACGTCTCTTATGATGATTTTGCTCTGCATTGTTTATTCATCAGCAGTTTTGATCTAGTGGGAGTGCTATTCCCTTGCAAAGCATGCTGGGAAGGCAGAGCTAACATAGGCAGCGCATTTTACATTGCAGCAGGTGTAAGGTATGTTAAATATAATGTGCACTATATGTATTGGGTATGTTTGTCAGACTCTCACATGATGTCCCTGAGGGAAGTACTATACTGAAAAGCTGGAATGGATTAAATACACCCTTTTGATACAAACTACAATGTGTCTTAAATGATAGAGTGCCACCTCACCTGGAATCTATTTATTGCACTATCCATACAAGTGAAGGCAACAAGGTAACACATGCTATTTATGAGTGCCAAGCACCTGGATATTATATATATATATATATATATATATATATATATATATATATATATATATATATATATATATATATATGAGTGTGCTGGTCATATTATGTAATGCTGTACAGAAAATATGTAGTCATTCACATCAGAGCTTGACCATACACGTACACATGCTACACATACTAGTCCATTTTGTTAGAAGCAAGATCACCTCCCGGTATGGTTTTGGACAGTGGGAGGAAACTGGAACACCTGAGGGATACCCATGCAAACACGGGAAGACTTTACAAACTCCACACAGATAGGGCCCTTGTCAGAACTGAACTAATGGACCCATCAATATAAAATATTTTAATATTTTTTAATATTATAATATTTTATTTTAATTGTTTTTTATAGACTACTATACCAGTGAGGTGCTCTCACATTGGGGCCCCACAATTCAAATAATTAAGCTCTGCCCTGAGACTTATTTTCTTTCGATCCTCAGTAGGAGGGCTTTCTGGCTCAATGGGAGACTCCTATGGTTGTCCAAGACTGGTCTTTTTTCTTTCAATCACTGTGTTGAAAAGTTAGTAGGTTTTGTACAGCTCGCCTACAGTTGTTCTAATACTAATAACTCTAAGGGCAGCTGTTGTGCAAAATATGGAGCAACCACCATACTAGTTTTGTACTATTTTTGGGGGGAGGGGGTTGTTATAGAAACTGTGTTTAAGTTGGAAAATCCCTTTAAGCTTGTGGAGGTGGGAAAAAAAACCTCTTTATAGCTGATGGTAACATGCAGTGTAGCTACATCAGTACAAAACACTATAATATAATAAAATGTTTTTTTCTTTTTCAAATGAAATAAATAACGTATTCTATTGTATTTAATCTTTATACACATTTATAAAGCACAATTAGATGGATGAAAAGAAATGAAACTTGCAATGTAAAAAAACCCTAAAATATTACATAATGCATTGATTCATGTATATGTAATTCCTCAGGTAATTTATATTAATACTTTGTTATAATGAATAAATTATAGTTGTTCTCATTTGATTTAGCTCGGGGATGAACATGAAATAAACACAGTTTGGCAGTATTTAGCTTAGTCAATCATTTTTTAAGCTTTTCCACAAACGGGTCCAGGAAAACCCCTGTAGCATAATGCATAGGTCAAAATGTCCCAAAGTGCAGTACAATTATCATAACGTCTAAGTAAAGCAGGAATATAAAGACAGGGTTGTATTTACTATATGAGCCTAGTGCTCATTTGGCACTGATAGGAGGGTATTAATGATGTTATACAATCTCACTATTTATTATACTTTAGATATATTTGTTAGCTACTTGCACCTTCTTCACACGTTTCCTTGTGCTGTATTCACCAATGCCCGTTCCAGCCCTTTTCACCCGTACAAACACAAATCTCGTGTATATTCATCAGCCTCTGTTTATGTGCTGCTCTGTTCTTTTATGTTGATACTGCCCTGATCTGTGTGTGCTTCATGTGTGCTGCCACTCTGACTTGTATATCTGTCTAGTATGTACATAGGTCATTAATATATCCCATTTCTTACATGTCTGTTGTTAGGAGAGTGTCTCCTGCTCTGCTGGTAAATGTAAATCAGCAAGCTCATTTTGATGCTGAGCAGCCCGCAGTAATGAATAAATGAGAACAGACTGTGTTTGTATCTCTTTGCTGCTCAGAGAGTGAGAGAGAGACGGCTTTATTAAAACATGCCTAGCATGCTTTGTAGTCACATGTGTGTGATGTACACACATGGACGCATTCACATCGCAGCATGCACCCATTGTCATTGCAGAAGTGTGGAGTCCTGCACCAGCATTTATTAGTTTTTCGTACGTTACAAAACAAGTACGGGTTATAACTGTTCCTATTCAGGTCTAGAAAAATGGTTTCTACCTAATTGATTCATCCAAAAATGGAAAAAGTTCTGGTATTTGTGTTTTATGAGATACTGATCACCTGTAAAAATATTTATGCTGTTTGGAATGGTATGAATTGCAGGGAAGGGAATAGATCCCTATTCTATACTGAATTTTAAACAGGTCTCTTGTAAACAGGCTGAAATGTCGCTTGTCTCTGAAGATGGGATTTTATTTCAGCTTTTGTTGGGCCTCATCCAGAGATGAATGCAATTTCCGTCTAAAACGGATGATCTAAGTTGATCATCATAACTATTAGTTCGGATTTTACACTAGTGATCGAGCACCCACAAGTTTCTTGTCTCCTGAAAGGTGCATGTGCATCTGAGTCTCAGTCTACATAAGTGACATTTGCTCCAACACGCTCTTACATGTCCCCTCCTTCCACCCATTCATCCTCCTCAATTGTAAGAAGCTGTAAGGGCAAGATGCGTCTAGATTTGGCTGCCAATGTAACTAGTGCTTTGTGGGCGTGCACAGAAGTAAAGAAAAGCTTACTATACGCTGAAAATGCAGTTTGTATTCAGGTCTACATCACATCAGACTCGTTATGACTCGTTATGATAAGTGGACAAAGCATTGACTTTAAACACTGCAATATGTTTTCAAATGTGACAAGGCCTGTAATGGAGAAGCTTATTCGGGAGCTCTGCAAATGTAAATCTGGTGCTGAAATTATATAGTTTCTCATACAAAGACCTTTGCACCCATATGCTGTTCTTTTACATGTAACTAAAAAAGCTTTATTTTAAATTTTGTGTTTTATTATATGAACGTTTTTGATTTTTTTTTTTATAAGAAATAAAAAATAAATACCATATTCTGAATCACACTAATTACAATCCACCATATATTCCATGTGAAAGAGCCCTTCTCTGTTCAGATAAAAGCTTTTACCACAAGCCAATAATGAAATTTGCCACTAAAACCATGTAACATAATGAGCAGCACTCTAAAGTAAATAACATACTTAACTGTTAATTAAAATACTAATGGGTGTTTACATCTGCCATATCTACAAATACTTCAACTAGTAATCAAAAATATTAGAACCTCAAAACACACTAACGACAAACTATATATAGTGAAATAACCTACATCTCAACATTTAATGTGTCCAAGTTGGGTTTCAGCCTCACCTCCTACAAAATGGGGCATGACTGTATCCTGTTAGGGGCGTGCTCAGGTACCAGTGAGTGTGGCCACAACCTGAGTGTGTGTAGTGCTTCTCAAGTGTTAGGCCATATCCAACTCCCTCCCCTCTCCTAAAACACTCTTGTTTTGCTGCATGCACTGGATGCAGATGCCTGCAGCACTCACCCATCACAGTGAGCAGGTACATACATCCCAAATTCTCACGAGGTGGGGCAAATGTGTCCCGCCGAAATGCAAATAAATAAAAATAAGTTATATTTCAACCAAACTAAAAGAGCTAATCAAGTAAATCTTCATTTAACCGGCATGAAACAGGGAGGGTATTTGTCCACAAACATGACATGACAGCCCTGGGACTATGTGACTATTTACTGGGTTTCACTGGACAATATCAGGAAACTATTGCAAAGCATTAGGCTTAGAGTGAAAGACGGACTAATCATGACTTTCCTGGAGGCCATTGCATTATGAGTTGCTATGTGTGGATGCTTCCTGTAATATTATGTTAATGTAAATATGTGAAGTGATGCTATACAATGAGCCACCTTCTTCGAGTCCACATTTGGCCTTGAAGACACTTGTCTTCAAGGCCAAATGTGGATGTTTACTGCCATCATTAGGGCATTCTTTATTTTCTTCTCCATTATTGTTTAGTGCATCTGTATATACCCATTGTTTGTGGTCTGTACACTCATAGGTGGATGAGGCAATTTATCATAATAAAGTATCTTATATACCTTTGGGCTGTGGTTATCACACCCATGACATTGTGAGGTAGCTGTGTGTTACGATAAATCACCATTGGTGTTTGTATAATAAGTAATACATCATAATAATGAAAAATGTCCTCACAATAAGCACCTCAACCAGGAGCGGATGTGAAGGTACATGTGGTGGTGAATGCGGGTGTAGGTCTGCTCTGCTCTACCAAACAGGACACTGCAGGATACGTCCAATAGATATGTGGCATATAAAGTCACAAAAAACACACTTGAAAATTAAAAAAAACAAACTGTTCAATTAATGTTCTATGTTAATATATTTAAATATTATTATTAATATAATAAACGTTTGTTTTTTTCCCATAACATACATTTATTGAGATGTTCTTAAAGTCTATTATACATAAAATAAATTGTATAGTTGCTCCTGATTGCAAACACTTATTCTAGCATTCATACACAGCCGTTATCACTGGTAACCAGCAGTTCGACTAGACCTGTAGTTGGAGCAAAAGATACCACTGAAAAACAAGTACTTTTGAGATGCCCACAGCTTGAGTCGGACGGTGCTGCGTGCGCTTGAGATTGGCTATACCCAGGGCCGGACTGGCCATCTGGCACTTCTGGCAAATGCCAGAAGGGCCGATGGCAGTGTGGGCCGGTCCGGCTCCCTGCGATCCCCCTATTAAATTATATTAAATAATTTTTTTTAGCCCCGGTGGAGCCGTCATGATGTCACACGTCATGACGGCTCAGTGGGCTGGCCCGGCTCCCGCGCTGTAATAAAAAAATACACTTACCATAAGCAGATTTCAAGAATCCACTGTGCGCCCTCTACAGCCAGTCCTACACGCCTGCGCGTGACGTCACATCGCGCGGCCGCGTAAGACTGGCTGTAGAGGGCGCACAGTGGATTCCCGGAGGCTGCTGAGGTAAGTGTATTTTTTATTTTCTCAGGGAAAATGGTGCTGGGGGGGAGAGGAAGAGCACCCGACAATGTGTGCAGGATGGGGGGGGGAGAGGACCCAAAACTGTGTGCAGGGGGGGAGAAGAGGACCCAAAACTGTGTGCAGGGGGGGAGAAGAGGACCCAAAACTGTGTGCAGTGGGGGGGAGGGGAGAAGAGGACCCAAAACTGTGTGCAGGGGGAGGGGGAGAAGAGGACCCAAAACTGTGTGCAGGGGGAGGGGGGGAGAAGAGGACCCAAAACTGTGTGCAGGGGGAGGGGGAGAAGAGGACCCAAAACTGTGTGCAGGGGGAGGGGGGGAGAAGAGGACCCAAAACTGTGTGCAGTGGGGGGGAGGGGAGAAGAGGACCCAAAACTGTGTGCAGTGGGGGGGGGGGGGGAGAAGAGGTCCCAAAACTGTGTAATGGGGGGGAGAAGAGGACCCAAAACTGTGTGCAGGGGGAGGGGGAGAAGAGGACCCAAAACTGTGTGCAGGGGGAGGGGGGGAGAAGAGGACCAAAAACTGTGTGCAGTGGGGGGGGGGAGGGGAGAAGAGGACCCAAAACTGTGTGCAGTGGGGGGGGGGGGGAGAAGAGGTCCCAAAACTGTGTGATGGGGGGGAGAAGAGGACCCAAAACTGTGTGCAGGAGGAGGGGGAGAAGAGGACCCAAAACTGTGTGCAGGGGGAGGGGGAGAAGAGGACCCAAAACTGTGTGCAGGGGGAGGGGGAGAAGAGGACCCAAAACTGTGTGCAGGGGGAGGGGGAGAAGAGGACCCAAAACTGTGTGCAGGGGGAGGGGGAGAAGAGGACCCAAAACTGTGTGCAGGGGGAGGGGGAGAAGAGGACCCAAAACTGTGTGCAGGGGGGGGGGGGGAGAAGGGGACCCAAACCTGTGTGCAGGGGGAGGGGAGAAGAGGACCCAAAACTGTGTGCAGGGGGGGGGGGAGAAGAGGACCCAAAAATGTGCGCAGGGGGAGGGGGAGAAGAGGACCCAAAACTGTGTGCAGGGGGAGGGGGAGAAGAGGACCCAAAACTGTGTGCAGGGGGAGAAGAGGACCCAAAACTGTGTGCAGGGGGCGGGGAGAAGAGGACCCAAAAATGTGCGCAGGTGTGGGGAAAAGGACCCAAAAATGTGTGCAGGGGTGGGAGAGGACCCAAAAATGTGTGCAGGTGTGGGGAAAAGGACCCAAAAATTAGTGCGGGGGGGGGGAGAGGACCCAAAAATGTGTGGGGAAAAGGACCCAAAAATTAGTGCAGGGGGGGGGGGAGAGGACCCAAAAATGTGTGCATGTGTGGGGAAAATAACCCAAAAATGTGTGCAGGTGTGGGGAAAAGGACCCAAAAAAAGGGGCTGAAAATGTCTGCGGGGGAGGGGAGAGGGGCTGAAAATGCCTACAGGGTTAATGAAATGTCTTGCGTGGTATTTAACAAATAGAGCAGCTTTGGGGGGCATGATAACTTTTTTTGCGTGGCAGTTACATGGCTGCTCTCTAGTCTCAGCTATCACTAGAATATTAATTACCAGTAAGATGGGGCTGGTAGAGGTAAATATTTTATTGATGTTCAGATATTACTTATATATGCCTGTACAATGGGGTAGTGTTATCTGTCCATAATGGAGTGTTTTGTTTTTTTTAATTAAAGAGCCTAATCATTCAGGGTTTGTTAACATTTTGCAATACAGTAAAATTTTTGCATTTTCAATACAGGACTCCAAATTTCCAGAAGCCAGCGAGAAGACAACAAAGCAGCAAGAGAGATGAGCAAGAACAGGTAAGAGATAACAGCGCAATCAATCTAAATTTGAATGCTGGAGAATATTTCGGAGTATTCCTATACATTGGGGGGGCAGGGGTAGGGAGGTGCTGTTGGTGTATTTGCCTACGGTGACCGAAACCCTTAATCAGGCCCTGGGTTTTCTGTAGTCGTTTTATGTTTTCGCACACAGTATGCTTCTGTAATTCAAGCAAACTGATTTGCACAACAAGGGAATAGATCAGGCTGGGCAGAAGACAAAGTGTGATACACAAGTTTGTGCTGCTGCTTAACATGTTGGACTGCACCAGCAACGCCACTTCATCGTGCAACAATATTGCGCATGGAGCCCACAGCAGGTGGGCCTGTGTGTTTTGAAATGCCAGGGCTGAATTTTAGTCCCAGTCCGGCCCTGGCTATACCAAATGCCCCTTCCCTGCCCCGTTCCCTCCCTGAACTTGTAGGCTGTAGTAAGTGTCCTTTGGGTGTGAAGGTTTATTGAATGGTGTTGCGTTCTGTGGAGTATGAGCCGCATTTGCGGATTATACGCACAACATCTCCATTTACATTCCTTAATGAATCAGGTCCTGTGTGTGCAGGATAGGAAATTTGGGAGCACACCTTTTGCTTCATGGCAGAGATTTCGCAATTTTAGGCATTAAACTGAGAACCTAATTCATATGACATGATTTTTTTTTACTTCTGCAGCCAATTCACTTATAAAGATATTTTCAATTTAGTTGCTTTAGTGGAACAGTTTGTACTGAAATTTTTGAAATGACAGTTTTCAAGCTATTTTATTCTTCATTTCCCACTGCAGAATAGCTGTGTGATACTATCACTATGAGGGCACTATACTGAAATTAAGATGAAATCTGCCATTTAACATAGCAGTGGAACATTCTAATATACAGGAAAAGATATTTAGTTAATTAATTTATAACATAAAGGTCCACTAAACCCCAAAAATAAAGTGTCTGATATGAAATATGAAGGTACAATTCATTATTCAGTGTTAACTTGATTTCGACTGCAGTTCTTTAAAAAGTAAAGTATTCCTACCCATTCAATTACAGTTTAATCCCTTCCCACATCTTTAGGTCACAGCTCCAATGGGATATGATACTGATCAAAAGTTGACACTGTTGTTGTGACATCAATTTCTATGCCCCTGTGTATGATTCCACACAAGTTTGCTAAACTGACACTTAAATTGAGCCTACTGAATTAGTGAAGCACCTATGCTTTAATTAGTTAAGTATAAACACTCCACTTATGTCATGTATATATAATTCAGATCAGTAATAAACAACCTTTGGTACATATTAATTTCAAATAGCAGCTGTTCTTGATCTTTAAATAAATGAGTGTAATAACTATAATACATTGGGGAACAAAATTTCCTTGTGCAATAGATGTCACGGTCGTCTGTATTTCTTGATCCAATTCGGGACCCTTGGGACTAGCTGGAGCCATAGCCGGATTAAGGGGGGGGCACAGGGGGCACGTGCCCCGGGCCCCCCTCTCTCCAAGGGCCCCCCGCTGCCGCATGAACTTTCCTGCTGTCAGTTTATAACTTTTTTTTTTTTTGCGGTAGCGGCGGCGGGGGGGGGGGGGGGGGTTGGGGGTTTTGCGGGCAGGTTCTGGGCTTCTCCTCGTTGGTGGGGGGAGCGGGGTAGCAAAAAAAAAAAAAGATTTACTCACCTGATCTCAGCGCCGGCGTCCCTCCTTCCTCTCTGCTCTGTTAATGCTGAATGACAGGCGTGACGTCATCAAGTCACGCCTGTCATTCAGTGAGGAGCAGCGCGGAGAGGAAGCAAGAAGAGAGAAGACAGAAGAGAGGAGAAGAAAAGAAAAGCTAATAGAAAGGTAAGTGAAGAAAGGGAATTAAGCAGAAAGGCACACTATGAGGAAAAAGGAGATGAGAGAGGCACTATGAGGAAAAAGGAGATGAGAGAGGCACTATGAGGAAAAAGGAGATGAGAGAGGCACTATGAGGAAAAAGGAGATGAGAGAGGCACTATGAGGAAAAAGGAGATGAGAGAGGCACTATGAGGAAAAAGGAGATGAGAGAGGCACTATGAGGAAAAAGGAGATGAGAGAGGCACTATGAGGAAAAAGGAGATGAGAGAGGCACTATGAGGCAAAAGGAGATGAGAGAGGCACTATGAGGCAAAAAGGGATGAGAGAGGCACTATGAGGCAAAAGGAGATGAGAGAGGCACTATGAGGCAAAAGGAGATGAGAGAGGCACTATGAGGAAAAAGGAGATGAGAGAGGCACTATGAGGCAAAAGGAGATGAGAGAGGCACTATGAGGCAAAAGGAGATGAGAGAGGCACTATGAGGAAAAAGGAGATGAGAGAGGCACTATGAGGAAAAAGGAGATGAGAGAGGCACTATGAGGAAAAAGGAGATGAGAGAGGCACTATGAGGCAAAAGGAGATGAGAGAGGCACAGTAAGGAAAAGGGGGAGAGAGGCACAGTAAGGAAAAGGGGGGGAGAGGCACATTAAGGAAAAGGGGGAGAGAGGCACAGTAAAGAAAAGAGGAGAGAGGCACATTAAGGAAAAGGGGGGGAGAGGCACATTAAGGAAAAGGGGGGGGAGGCACAGTAAGGAAAAAGGGGGGGCACAGCATGAGAAAAAAGGGGGGAGAGGCACAGATTGAGGAAAAATGGGGAAACAGGTACAGTATGAGGAAAAAGTGTGGGAGAGAGGCACAGTATATAGAAAAAGGGGGGAGAGAGTCACAATAGTGGGGACTATTAATTTAAGATGGGGTAGTTTGGGGGTGAGTTTGGGGAGAATGAGGTCTCTATTAAATGTGCCTATGAATTATTTAATGGCAGTGACAGGTTCGAGAAATAGGTATATTTCTGAAATTTAAATGCTATTAATTTATTGTTGGGGCTGTTTGTAGGGAGGGAAATAGGTTTATTTATTAAATATGAATACTATTATTTTAATGTTGGGGCTGGAGGAAGGCTTAATTATTAATCATGGGTGGTATTGATTTAACGCCAGGGCTGGCTGTAATTTTCTAAATGTCCCCATTTTTTTCCAAATAGGTCCTCCAACATTCCAGGATCCAGACAAGCCGCAACTAAGGAAACCTGCAGCACAGGTGGTGAAAGTGAGAAGAACAGGTAGGAGAGAGCAGCAGAGTCTGTGAAACGTTGTTATTCTAGTGGGACAATCCTAATTTTTGGTGACCGTTCAATGGTGTACACAACAATGCAGGTCTTTTTGTCTGTAGGAGGGTGCATCAACACATCCATTAGCAATTTTGAATAAATATTGAATAAAATTGTAGTACATTATATATATATATATATATATATATATATATATATATATATATATATATATATATATAATTAGTCAAAATTGGCGTTATGTTATCAATGTTTATTTTTTGTGTTAGTTTTAATGTGCATTATCAACGGAATTTTTAATATGCGGTATCATTGCTAGTTTTATTGTGTGGTGTCAATACCAATTTTAATGTGGTGTTTTGATGATTGTTTTAATGTACAGTATTTTAGTTTGTGGAAACAATGATTTTTCTTATGCAGACAACCTAGGCAAGCCCTCTGGGAGAGCTGTAAGTGTCATACTGTGGGCTGTAGGTGATGTAATGCAGGATGTGTCACTATGCCCTTAATTTTAGATCTTAGGGGCCCCCCTGTCTTAAGTGCCCCGGGCCCCCCAAAGCCTTAATCCAGCTCTGGCTGGAGCAGGACTGAAGCAGAACCTAGCAGCCTGGATGATCTTCCTGCTTATGTTCTTGCTGATTGTAGAATATAGCAGGGGAATGAGCAGTCTGGAAATGTTGACAGGAACAGTGCACTTTGTAATTCTGGCAGGAACACTGCACTTGTAATGCAGTCAGGAACACTGGAGCCAAGAACTATCCTCTGGAGAGAAGTGTGTTGTTCTGGCAATGAACAGATCACAGCAGCAGTTTTTAATAGGGTGTCCCAAACAACTATTGGCTGATCAGTTCATGTGATCACAGGTGCTGAATCTGGTTGGTCTGGAATGATCACCTGACTGCATCCAAGATGGCCGCACCCATGCAGCAGAACAAACAGTGTGTGTTTGTTTACAAACGGAGGTGTGCAGAATGGGAATGTTGCAGACGACCAGAAGGGACCCAGCGGCCGATGGGGTAAGTGCGGCTAAGATCCCGATTTGTGACAATAGATATGTAATAATGCACTCCCTATATATAAGGATATTAGAAATATAAGGATATTAGAAGTCACAGAGTCATTCTGTAGCCATATATATAGAAATATGAGGCTGCATGTAGAATGCTTTTATACATGTAATCGCCTATCACTGTGTGTGTGGTCCTGGGGTACATGGGTGGGTAATGCACCTCCTTGTTTGCGCTTTTTTCACCGCCCTGGCTTACTCTTGGGTGTGGGCATAAAAGACCAGAGGGTTCTTGCACATGCAGATTTTCTGCAATGTCTCTTTAAGGTGTTGGGACACAGGTGTGATAACTTAGGGTACAGTGCAAAAGGATGTCTCCATGATTTAGGCCCCAGATCATCATATATATATATATATATATACACACATACATTCACTTAAGATCTATATTTCATACATCTATTGCATTTGTATCCTAAAATTAAATTTATAAACATTATACACTATTTCAACACAATTCCCAGTACACTGTTAATAATCAGCGACTGGGCTTATGTGAATCTGAGATGCATGGCAGAAAAACTAATATCATACAAAATATATTTTGAAAAAATATCCGGGTCAAGGAAAATTTTTAATGTCTCCGCGAAATAAACCAGTTATCAATTAACAAAATCAATATCAAAGATATGGAACATGCCATATACCCATGAGTCTGCAGAAACCACTTTATATATTATTTAACTCCAAAGTATCGTTCAAACCAAATGGCGAAAACGTTTAAAGCTTAAAAATCCAGTATGCTTCACGTTTACACGTTTACACAAATGATTGAATCTATCACTTCCTCTCTTCGTGTTTTCAATGTGTTCTATAGCTTTTAACGCAGCTGCCTCTCGCACTCCCTATACTTTCAATAGACCTTCCACTGGAGCGCGAAATGACCGTTTCATGAAAAAAAACTGAGCGTTAAAAATGGAATTGAATTGCAGGTAAAGTTAACCCGCTCGAAAATGATAAAAAAACAGTGTTAAAATGACCTAACGTGGTCAAAAAAAAAACTCGCTGACGATTGAATACTCCCCATATTCTGGATTCACATTTTTTTGATGAAGTGGTTTATAATCATACTGTGACTGTTCCAGCCATGACAATGTTTTAGTTTATAATTATACTTTATTATTTGATTGACATTATGAATTGTTTGCAAACTTGAAGGATAAAACTTCATGCTAATTTCATTTCATCACAAAAGACTGTGATGTTATATAGTAAAAATGTGAGTGTCATGATGGTAAATATAGGACACGTGTTTGTCTATATTTGTGGAGGTCAGACAACTGTATTTAGCACTGCAGATACCCTAGGTCATGTGATTTATTACACCCTAAATTTGGGATTATGCACCCCCCATGCTTATGCTTTGCTATTCAACAATCTCCTCCTAAAAGACTAGTTAGTTGATTCATAATGACAAAATCTCAAAAAACACACAAAAACCAACATTAAGCCACTTCTACAGTATGATGTCCACTGAATATGGAAATGTTAGGCTACATGGTAATATATGGTAATACAGTCCTGGTGCCAAATTGCTGTACAAACCTATCCCCAATTATCCTGTTAATCCAGTGTCTTCTAGAGTCTAAATGTCCCCTAAAAAAACATCCAAGTTACAGCTTATCAGTGCAGGGTATACTATTTACACAGCGTGATACTTGTGTGTAAAGTACCTGATTCCTCAAAGGCTATATGTACCACTATTTGTGGAACTTAAAGTAGAGAGATGCTCTTAGCACTTCTTTCCGGAACCTCATATACACCCTAAATGCTATGAGAAGTTTCTGGGAAAAGATTATGAGAAGTATCGATGGGATCCTGCTTATTGTTCCTTCCCAATCTTCATTGAGAACAGGTAAATATACTGGGTGGCAGGGCATGTCATTAGTGGGACTATATTAGTGTCATTAGTGGGACTATAATATATGTTAGGTGCCTTTGCAATATAGAGTGACCAGTGCAATGTGACTGGGAGGGAGGGGGTCTTGCAATGTGAGCAATCTTTCAATTATGGGGGATCCGTGCAACAGGCTTGTCAACGGAAACCTATGCAATATATGTAAGTCTGATAAAAGTGAGTTTTAATGGGGCATTAGATTGTAGTAGTGTGTGTGTGTGTGTGTGTGTGTGTGTGTGTATATATATATATATATATATATATATATATATATATATATTTCCCCTAGAAATTAACTCCAAGTGCCAGAAGGTGCAAGATACAGCCAATTAAAAGGTATGGGACCAGACCTGATCTCGAGCACCTCTGAAGTGGTGGAAAAATAAAACACAGAGAAAAAGTCTGTGTGCCCACTTCAGGATGCCCCTGATAATGAAACCTTTCAAACTCGTTATTACTTTCTTTAATGAACAATATTTTATTATGGTGGCCTCCTTTATTAGGGCAATTGCTGATGTAACCAATGTCTTTTTGATGGCATAAGAAACATAATTATTTAGGAATTTGTCATGAGATTGCATGAATGATGTAAGGGGTAGGTAAGGTTGTACACAGCCCAATTTCATGTAATGTTTTTAAGCATTGAATAACTGCACTTTAAAACTGCATAACAACCCAATTGCTCAATGTAACTGAACTGCAGGTACATAAACAATACTACACAAATAAAATATTTTTATTTGTAAGTCTGAAGTCTGGTTGTTATTCCCATTTCACTTGATCTGTGGGAGCCAGGGAATCAGTGGTAAAATCTCCAGGTCCGAATGTTAACTGCTTTCTCTCAAAATTGACTGATTGCGTTTCCTTGAACTCCAACACCACACAATAAAAAATATATATTGCCAGTATCTTACGAGATCCCAATTTTCATGCAGATCAGTGATACTATTTCAATGTATTACTTTACAAAGAGCTATAATGGAAGGGTCAGTATAAACTTAGCTATACTGATAGCTACTGCCATCAATATAACGCATGCCAGACTCTGTGTGAAGTTTAGACAATCACTCTCTTGCTGTATGTACAGTACAAGCAGCCAAAATAGCAATTTTCTGATTAATACAGTTGTATTGCCCTAAATAAAACTAACCATCATCTCAACAGTTTTTTTCCTTTAAGGCTTTTAACCTTCTCATGTGAAACAGTTCAAACTGTGAAACAATTGGTCAGTACTTTTTAATCTAAGCTAATCTTTAAAACTAATCTTTTATAAATCATTTTCATGTAGTGTTTAGTCATTAAGAAATCTGATAAAAATACATCAGCTGTAAATTATATATGTGCTTACGGCATAGACAATAGAATTTCACAGAACCGCCTACATAAGCAAATCAGAATTAATCTGCTGGAGCTTAGCTTTAAATCACAACAGATGTGCTAGATTGTACAACTGTTTCCTGTCTCCTTGATCCCTGCTTTAGGTTTTTTTTTCTGTATTATTCTTATATGTTCTAAAGAGATACAGAGGCTTATAGAGCCAGCTGAGAAATAAATTGAAATGAAGATGAGCCAAAATGTGGGATACAGAAAACCAAGTGACTATAGGTTTCACAGGGACATTGTGACAACTCCTTTGGCTCTCCAACTAAAGTCCGGCAATAGGTGATGGTAATGCTCGTTTAGCATTAAGCCCAGTAGTTCTGTGGCTAAACATGGTAGGCAAATGATTAAAGGGTAATAAAAAAAATACCTGTAGTAGGATTAACCAATTTGGAAATTAACTGTTTCAGGTAAAATGATTATATTCTGCTTTATAACACAACAGGTGACGTTACAAGATGTTTTCTGTAAAAGATGTAGCTAGTGGACAAGAAAGGGCTGGATCACAGTGGGTAAAACGTGGCCCGAAGAGCGTCACATGTGGGTGTCCCAGTTGGCTGCTCCCATTCTTATCCTCTGTTTAATGAGCAGGGAATGAGGCAGAATGGGAAAAATAGATTACTGTGTAGCGTGACCTCCCCTGCACAGTGAAGGGAGGTCACGCAGTATACCCTGAGGAGTAGGAGGGCATGTAGTGTGTTCTCCATCCTTCCTCTGTACACTTCCTTTGCAGGCTGAAAGGCCGCACCTGCGACACTCCACCTGTTTTAAGTTGCTCTTCACTGGCTTAGAAAGATAATGTTTGTGTGCCTAGTGCCTCTAATAATACACAGTATATCCAGCTTTGCGTAGCGAGCCATACTTGCAGCATAGCATACTGCTTTTGAGATTAAAGTAGTATTAAACTGCATCACTAACTTAAAATACAACATGGCATAAATGATTAGATAGAATAAAATGTCTGATATAACCTGTATCTCAGGCTTGACTCTCATTTATGAGTTATGGTTTTACCTATTTATCAATTATTAGTTCTACATGTTGGTTGTGGGAAGTTCTGTCAAATCACTGTTTGGGTTTAAGTGATTTTTAAAACAATATAATTTAAATCAATGCAGTCCTTAATTAATGTGGTATACCTCCCGCAAATCAAATGAGAATGAATCAAAGACGAAAAATGAAAGGCAACTGTATAAATAAGCAGGGTGTCAGAGATGATACTACACAGCTGAAAGATATGTTGTTCTCTGCACTATCACTGGTGCTCATTGTCAGAGCCTTGTTCAGATAATACCTTTGCAAAATGCTGCAAACCTAGCTTCAGATGGCAACAAACCAACATTATTTATCTTAGTGATTTATAGGCTGCTATAGGAAACAGGGCATGGTATTAAGTCTATAGCTGAGAATAAAACACCAATGTATACAAAAGCAGTAAGAGGGACAGGGTATATTTATAAATATCTGTATAAAATAAAACAAATAAAATATAGAAGGTCTCTAAAGGTAAAAGTGTTGCTGCTTAAAAGTGGGCTTAGTGATGTGTATGATTTATAAAATTACATCTGGCATCCTTGTCAGTGGCGCACGCAGGGGGGGTTTCTGGGTCTCCAGAAACCCCTCCCCTCCTCTAAAAAAGTGCCCTATATAGCGGCACTGTACTATACAGCAGCCACGGCGCTGTCAAAGAAGCGTCCGCGGCGGACGCTTCTTTGTCAGCGCCGCGGCTGCTGTATAGTACAGTGCTGCCGAAACTGAGCTACTGCGCATGCGCGGGCGTTTGCGCGGCAGCTCTCTCACTTTTTTTTTCCGGTGGAGGGGAAACCCCCCCTTAAAAATGCTCCGTGCACCCCTGCTTGTTTGGTACATAGTTAGCGTGGTTGAACAGTCACACGTCCAGGGGGAAGAAGGAGAAAGCTTTTTTTTGCTTGCAAAAGGCATAGCACTGAGGAACCAAGAGGATTAATGTGAGTATAGGGCTATATTAAAAAAAAAGAAGATTCTTTTGCATAATTGTTTGTCTTTATTTTATTTAGATTTGCAGTGACCCCTTGATCCCATTGTGAGGCAGTATGTGTATGTGTGTGTGTGTGTGTATGTGTCCTTGCACCAAGAAGTCTGCTATCCAACAACAAAAGGTATAAAAAGTATGTTTTCCACCTCAAATTGAATGACACAGTGATTCCTCAAAAGGTTGTAAAGATGAAATACTTCTAAGCATGTTGTTTCAAAATAAAAAGGGGACATATAACAGTAACTGTCTAAATCTATCTATTGTCCAAAACAGAATGAGAATGAATGACATTCAGGAAACCAGCACCTAGCGCTCTACAAGTTGCAAGAAAAATAAATAGTTTTGTTACACATATGAGGCCTCATTTAGAGTTGACACAATTTTGTGTGTAAAAAATCTGTCACAAAAAAGAATATTTACTTGTGTGTGTGTTGAGGGATATGTATCTCAAGATACGTCCAACTCAAAACACAACAGTGTTACAGGCCTACAGCAAGCATACAAATGCCTGTTCTTACTGCTGACAATAGTGTAGAGATGCGACCTGACAGTGTAAGTAGTAAACGCAAATGTTGCATTAGCCTAACTGTAAACAATATAATGCAGTTATATAACGAAGTGTCATATACACATGAGAGATTAATGTATTGACGACATTATCATTAAAGGCAAAAGTCGCACCCCCACTCTATAATTCATTGGTACGGCCTCAGCTAGAATACTGTGTTCAGGTTTGGAGGCCATATCTCCAGAATGATATAAATACATTAGAGACTGTACAAAGAAGGGCAACTAAAATGGTGCATGGCCGACAGCACAAAACTTTCTCGGATAGACTAAAGGATATATGTTTAGTTTGGAGCAGAGAAGAGAAAGGGCGGACATGATGAAAATTTTCAAGTTTATCAAGGGTTTAACAAGGTACAGGAGGGAAAACATTGTTCAAAGGAAGAAAAATATTAGAACACAAAGACATGCACTGAAACTGGAGGGAAGTAGGTTCAGAGGTTCAGAGAAAATTACTTCACAGAAAGGGTAGTGGATAAGTGGAATAGCCACCCATCAGAGGTGGTAGATGCTAATACATTAGAGCGATTTAGATATGCTGGGATAGACAAAAAGGATATCCTTAAAAAGAAATAAGGATTATATAGGTTGGAGGTAACGCAGGTTAAAAAATTGGCAGACTAGATGGGCCAAGTGGCTTTTATATGCCGTCATATGCCGTCATATTCAATGTTTCTAACCTTTATAAATCCAATGTAAAAAAAAATTCTATAGTAGGGCAAATGGAAATAATAGGATTAGATAGCTACAACTTTATATAATATATATGAACAAAGTACTATCAGCTGGAAAGCGCCAATCCAAGGCAGTTATATATGGCTGATGGTGTCGTCATCATCATCATGTATCTTTAGACCGGTCCTCCAGTACTCGCAAAAGATATGCCTCCAGACGTAAGGGGCCACAAGTCTTAGAGACACACAAGTATAGATATGAATGCATTTTGGGACATTTGTGTAGTATGGAAATGTACTAATATATGTCACAAAAATAAGTCCAACTCTGAATAAGGCCATTATAGGACATGTGCAAGTCTGAAAGATATTGTGTACAGGTACTGCTTGACAGGAAAAAAAGCACACAAACACTGTAATAAATATAGTCCTACTTAGTCTATATTTGAAAAATTGATTCAGGGAGATTGTGAAAGCAACAACTTGGCACAGCTAAATGGGGGCGTGTCCTTCTAATTTCCAATGGGCATGTGTAGACCCAGCCATGAGTGTATATAGTATCACTCATGGGTATGTCCAGCACAACCATTATATATATATTTACTGTGGTCACAGTGGGCTAGTATACAATAGTATACCATACCGCCACTTCTTCTACTGCCTTTGAAAAACGATCACATTCTAAACACAGTATATACAATGCAGCCCCTCCCCCACTTCCCCTCTTATTCCAACACCTCTCTCCCCAACCCTTCTGATCACATTTCACCTACTTTCTCTCTCACCCTCAACCACAGACCTTCACACCACAACCTCTCTCCTCTCTTTTTTACCCCCTCTCTCTCCCCACCTGTCTTTATCTCTCACCACCAGTGGCAGGCTGGCCCGGGCCGCTCAGTCTGACCGCTATTAGGGTCGGGGGGTAGGCCGGCCGGCCGCCCCCCGGATGTAATATACAACCTTTTCCCCGGCGGCCGCATCTGATGACATGAGATGCGGCCGCATCAGCGCACAGGCGACCGCATCCCTTTTCATGTGATGTGGCCGCATGTGTGCCCCCCCGCGGGCTTACCTCTCCCAGCCCGCACCTCCTCACCACCCCTCTCTCTCTCAGCCCCTTTCACCCATTTGTTTCTCTATCGTTCTCACAATGGTGATAATAAGTAATGACTACATCTGTGTGCTGGAGAGTGGTAGCCATTCTCCTATAGCACACCTCCTTACCAGCAGAAGGTGTGCTACAAGAAAATGCCTACTGTCCTCCAACAGGAGATGTGCTACAAGTAAATGGCCACCGCTGTCCAGCACACAGATGTAGTCTTTACTAATTATTCTCCACATTGTTTCTTCCATCCTCTGCCCACTGCTTCTCCGACCCAGCATTAGAGAGATTGTCAGACTCTCTCTGGTGTCCCGGAGATCACTCACATTCCAGGAGAGTCAGCAAGCATGAATAGAAAACAGCTGCTTTGTTTTATTTCAACCTAATTTTTCGCAGGTATTGTCTGTATAAATGTCCAGCCATGGATTATATCCCTATTTAAGCAAGTTTCCCCTAAAAAAATATGAGCAAAGTACATATAAAGCAAAGTTAACTTAGGCCTACTGCTTTATCATGCACCTGCCACCAGGACTACCTATTACATACTTGTCTACTCTCCTGGGGCTAAATGTATCAAGCTAAGAGTTTTCCAGTGGGTTTGAAAAGTGGAGATGTTGCCTATAGCAACCAATCAGATTCTAGCTATCATTTTGCAGAAAGTACTACATAAACGATAGCTAGAATCTGATTGGTTTTTCAAGCCCATCGGAAAACTCTCAGCTTGATACATTTACCCCCTGGAATGTCTGGAAAATTCCTGAATTCTGACTAGGTCTCCCAACTCCTGGGAAAACAGATCATTCTCCCCCATCCTGCCTACTTCATAGTGAAGTGTGTGGGACGGGGGCTTAGATGACACGATTTGCTGTGCATTGCATCAGTTTGACCCCTGCCCATTGCACAGCACCTCCAGAATCTCACTGAGGAGAAAGATACAAAGTAGGCATGCATGACTTATTATGTCACTTATCTGTAACCATGCAATGTTCCCATAGAAACACGGATATGGAACGGAATGGCCTGGAATAATGCAGTATATCTAGTGCATCTTCTTCAGATCAAGGAATCTAAGTATGTGTTTACGCTATATTTTCTCTTTTTTACATACCTCCTTTTAAAGTCCTATTTTCACAGAATTCACCTTTTCATTAAGGTTGCATTATCTTTTAGCTAGTGCCCACTTTAATTACAACATCTCCTGTATGCTCATGGCTACTGGCTGGTCCACTTTAAGGCCCTGGATGCTGGAAATTGATGCTGCAATTAACAAAAGAAACTAAAAGCCAAGCAGCTGACAGTGATCACATTTCAAGCTTTGCAGTTATTTGCAATAAATATATTTCACAAATAACTCAATGCCGACAATTATTTACAGTAAACGAACATTTCAAACAACACAGCCTTGACAGTTGTTTACGGTAAACAACTTTTTTCCCATCTACAGGAGCTATATCAGTCACTTACATAAAAGAAAGTCTTTTAAGAAACTTTTAACACATGACAGGTAGTCTCATTACCCAAGTCTATAAATCCCTTCAGACAGTAATTTAATGGATATAAATGTATCCATGACAGTTATCCTGAATAAGCTGATTTATTTTAGAACTCAACAAAAACTTCAAATAAATACATATTTTAAATTTGTTGTTAATGGCTTACTCGTTATACCTGCATGAAGTTTAGGAGACAAGTAAAAATAAGTAAAGTTTGCAGGAAAATTTAGCACCTAAGCAGTAAAAACTGGCAAAACTGACCACTTGCAGAAGTGTGAAGTTCAGTTGATTCGATTCCGAGTTTTGCGGTCACCCACCCATTATAAATAGCTGACAGCCTAACAGTGTCAACAGGGTCGGAGGGAAACAAAGGAAAATAGGACATCCAAGGTGGGTCTCAATTGGATAAAGAATCTTGAGATTCAGAAACAAGTAGTGCAAACATAAAATTACAAAAATGCTTCTAGAGACCTTTACCTTAGCATTTCGGCTCCAACTTGTGGAATTTGTCATGGTGGTACATGGCTATGTCATTTTGCATGATTGGATCATCCTCAATTGCCAGTGATGCAGTATATTCATTCATCAGGCTAAACACTTGCAGATCCTCAAAAACAGTGTTACTTCGAGATGCAGCATCTACTGGTAGTAGAGTTGAAGAGAACAAGACCTTCTCCATGCTGTACTCAACCTGATTTCATAAATAAGCTGCAACAAAATTTGTGGCAACTGAGAATCAAGAGACTGCAGTGTTACTCCAGGCACCAGTTCAAG